>NW_028317897.1:3227500-3522221 GCF_062004578.1 Staurois parvus | reverse complement strand
TATATACAGCTGCACGTATAAAGGGATTTTATTTTTTTTGTACCCCGACATGGTTTCATTTTAAGTGGGATGGAATGAATAGAAACCTAATTTACTTATGTAAACCCTAACAATGAACTCCTTTTTTTTTTTTTTTAATGCAGCCTTTTGGCCTGTTATATATATTATTATTATTATTATTATTATTACTACGAGTTTATATAGCGCCAAAGGGTTTGCTCAGCGCTGTACAATAGGGGGGACAATACATGGCACAGTACAACAATAACAAACAACGTACGAGGGGTAAGAGGGCCCTACTCTTTCGAGCTTACAATCTAGGAGGGAGGGGGTAAAGGTACAGTAGGAAGTGGCTGAGGGGGATGAAGTGGTGGGAGGAATGAGGGAGGATGGCCGTTAGGTGAGGGTGAGGTAGGCTTCCCCTGAAGAGATGGGTTTTGAGGGAGCGCCTGAATGTGAATAGGGAAGGCGACAGTCTGATGAATTGGGGCAGTGAGTTCCAGAGGATGGGGGAGGACCTGGAGAAGTCCTGCAGTCGTGCATGGGAGGAGGAGACCAGGGAGCAGGATAGAAGGAGGTCCTGTGAGGAGCGAAGGGTACGGGTAGGGTGGTACATGGTGATCAGGTTGGTGAGGTAGTCAGGGGCAGTGTTGTGAACGGCTTTGTAGGTCAGGGTTAGGAGTTTAAATTTGATGCGTTGGGCAATCGGGAGCCAGTGGAGGGAGAGGCAGAGAGGGGTGGCAGAGGTGGAGCGGGTGGTGAGGTGGATGAGTCTGGCAGCTGAGTTCAGGATGGTCTGGAGCGGGGAGAGCCTGCACTTGGGTAGGCCAGTGAGGAGGGAGTTGCAGTTAGTCAAGGCGTGAGATGATGAGGGAGTGTACTAGAAGTTTGGTGGTGTCTGGGGTGAGGAAGGAGCGTATCTTGGCAATGTTGCGAAGATGGAGCCTGCATGTGTTTGTGAGTGATTTGACATGCGGTTGGAGGGAGAGGTTCGCGTCAAGAATGACGCCAAGGACTTTGGCTTGTGGGGCGGGAGTGATAGTGGAGTTGTTGGTGATGATGGATAGGATGGGGGGGGGGTGTTGGCAGGGGGAAAGATGAGGAGCTCGGTTTTGGAGAGGTTGAGCTTGAGTAAATGTAGCGACATCCAGTCTGAGATGTCATTTAGGAGGTGAGTGATGCGGGCGGAGATAGTGGGGGTGAGGTGAGGGGTGGAGAGGTAGATTTGGGTGTCGTCAGCGTAGAGGTGATAGTTGAAGCTGTGAGATTGTATGAGTTTGCCCAGGGAGGAGGTGTAGATGGAGAAGAGAAGGGGTCCAAGGACAGAGCCTTGGGGGACTCCAACATAGAGGGGGAGGGAGGGGGAGGTGGCACCAGTGTAGGTGACACTGAAGGAGCATCGGGATAGGTAGGATGAGAACCAAGAGAGAGCAGTATCTCCGATGCCAAGGGAGAGTAGTTTATTAAGGAGGAGGGGGTGGTCAACTGTGTCGAAGGCCGCAGAGAGGTCCAGGAGAAGGAGGACAGAGTAGTCGCCCTTGGCTTTGGCGTTGAGTAGGTCGTTAGTGATTTTGAGGAGGGCAGTTTCAGTGGAGTGTAGGGGACGGAAGCCGGACTGTAGAGGGTCAAGGAGGTTATTGTCTGTAAGGTGGGCGCTTAGGCGATCGTAGACTATGCGTTCAAGGAGCTTGGAGGTGAGTGGCAGCAGGGAGATGGGTCTGAGGTTGTTGGGGTCCGTGGGATCCAGGGAGGGCTTTTTGAGGATGGGGGTGATATGCGCGTGCTTTAGGGGGGAGGGGAATACGCAGTAGAGAGGGAGAGATTGAAGATGTGGGTGAGGGAGCGCATGAGGGAAGAGGGGGGTGACCGGAGGAGTTGAGAGGGGATAGGGTCCAGGGGGCAGGTAGTGAGGCGGGCTTCTGAGAGGACTTTGGCGACTTCCTCAGTAGTGACAGGGCTGAGGGAGTGCAGTGCGGGGGGGGGGTTATGGTGGGCGGGGCATTGGGAGAGGAGGGGGGCAGTGCGGTTGTGAGGGCAGAGGAGGGGGGAGATGAAGGGGGGAGGGGTGAGGAGGGAGAGGAGCTAGGTGGGGAGGTAGATTGCAAGTTGACGATGTCCTTACGGATAGCGTCAATCTTGTTGTGGAAATGGGTGGCAATCTCGTGGGCGGTGAGAGAGGTACTGAGTGGAGGAGGGGGGGGGGGGAGAGCAGGGAGTTGAAGGTGGAGAAGAGTCGGCGGGGCAGGAGGAGAGGGTGTTTATTAGGTTAACAAAGTAGGCCTGCTTGGCGGCGTGGAGGGAGGAGGTGTAGATAAGAAATGCAGATTTGTAGAGGGAGAAAGTTGAGGGGACCTGGTTTTGCGCCACAGTCTCTCCAGTGCGCGACTGCGACGTTTGAGGCGTTTAGTGCTGTCGGTCTGCCAGGGTTGAAGCGGTCTGGGTTTGATGATGCGTGTGGTTAGGGGTGCCAGAGAGTCTAGGGCAGCTGACAGTGAGTCATTGTACAAGGTAGTGGCTAGGTCAGGACATGACAGTGGGAGGATGCTGTCATGTAGGCAGTCGGCGGCAGAGTGGAGGGGGGCCGGGTTCAGGTTGCAGAGGTTGCGGCTGGTGATGGTTTGGCGTTTTTGAGGGGGGGAGTTGGGGGAAGGGGAGATGGAGAAGGTGATGGATGGTGGTCGGAGAGAGGGAAGGGGTGTTCGAGAACTGGTTGAGGGTACAGAGGTGGGAGAAGACAAGGTCCAGGGTGTCCCATTGATGTGGGTGGAGGATTGAGTGTGCTGTGTGAGCGCGAAGGAGGAGGTTAGGTGGAGGAGTTGGGAAGTAGTCGGGGTGTTGTCATTGATGGGGATGTTGAAGTCCCCGAGGATGATGGTCGGTAGCTCAGAGGAGAGGAAGAAGGGGAAGCCAGGCGGCGAAGTTATCCAGGAAGCGGGCTATGGATCCAGGGGGCCTGTAGATCACTGCGATCCTTAGGGGGGTGGGTGAGAAGAGCCGGATGCAGTGAGCTTCGAAGGAGGAAAAGGTTAGGGAGGGGGGGTTAGGGAGGACCTGGAAGGTGCTCAGCGGTGATAAGAGCAGGCCGACACCACCACCTTTGTGACCGCTCAGTCTTGGTGAGTGGGACCAGATGAGACCTCCATGGGGAGAGTGCCGCAGGGGAGGTAGTGGTCAGTGGCCTGTATCCAGGTTTCGGTGATGGCTAGGAGATTGAGGGAGCGGGAGATAAAGAGGTCATGGATGGCAGTTAGTTTGTTGCAACCGAACGGGCGTTCAGAAGTGCAACCGAGAGAGGGGGGATGGATGCGGGGAGGAGGTGCACAGGTATGAGGTTGAGGGGGTTGCGGCGGCTGGCGGGGGCAGGGGGGTCCCTGGAGGGGGGGAGAGGTGGTGAGGGGCCAGGGTTCGGGGAGATGTCCCCAGCGGATAGGAGAAGGAGAAGGGTGAGGAGGGTGGCATGGGAATGGGAGGTGTAGGAGCGTGTGGGTCTGGTAGTGGTGGCACGTGGGTCGACCGGGGAGTGGAGTACCAGGAGGAGGTGGTGAGTGCCGTAGTGGGGAGAGGGCAGGAGTGAAGGGGCAATGTAGAGCTGTTTTGGGGGGGTGGCGGGTAGAGGGAGGCGATTTTTGGGATGGAGGAGAGGAAGACGAGGAGGAGAAGTGCAGGTGGCATGCTGGGGTGAGTGCAGTGCTGTTCGGGTCAGGGGAGGTGAAGGGATACGGGTCAGGGCGAGGTGATGTGGAGAGTCTGTATCACCGTGAAGTCCATTAGAGTCCTCCTGTAGCTGCAATCTGTGAGTGCAGTATGCTGGCGTCCGAGGAGTCTTCAGTGGGTCCGGTGGATCAGCGAGTGGAGGGGTCGTAGGGTGCGATGTCTGGGGGTGTTGGTAGGCACAGCGTCTGGTGATGTTGGCGACTCGGTGGCTGGAGATTCGCTGGGAGGTCCGGGAGATTCGCTGGGCGACGTCTTGATTCGCTGGGTGGTCCGGGTGTTGGGTGTCCAGAGGTGATAGCTGGGTGCCCGGTAGCTGGGTGCTGGGTGTCCAGGGGTGGTAGCTGGGTGCCCGGTAGCTGGGTGTCCAGGGGTGGTAGCTGGGTGCCCGGTAGCTGGGTGGTAGCTGGGTGCCCGGTAGCTGGGTGGTGGGTGTCCAGGGGCGGTAGCTGGGTGCCCGGTAGCTGGGTGCAGGGTGACCAGGGGAGGGCCCAGAACCGGCGTATGGGTTGGGCAGCGGAGCAGCGATCAGTGGGCCTGAGCTGATTCCTGGTGGTCAGGGATGGACACAGGGCTAGTGAGGAGGGCCCTGCGAAGGCTGGCAGGTCTGTGGGGATCGGTGGTGGCAGCTTACCCGTTCTGGTGGTGCTGCCATGCAGGTATCCTGGGGTGGTCCTGGGCTGCTGTCAGCTTGGTGGTCCTTGCTTGCTGTTCCTGGTGGTCTAGGGTAGTCAATGAGGACCCAGGGCTGATGGAGAGGGCCCTGGGCAGGCAGGCAGGTCGGTGGTACCCGGTATTAGAGCGGAGACGGTCCGGGCGGATGTCCGGCGATGCGGTCCGGTCGGGGCAAAATTGAGGCCCCGGCTTCAGGTGCGCGGGTAGGCCGCGATTCCCGGAGCTCCGGGAAAGGTTGCTTGCTGTTCCTGGTGGTCTAGGGTAGTCAATGAGGACCCAGGGCTGATGGGGAGGGCCCTGGGCAGGCAGGCAGGTCGGTGGTACCCGGTATTTAGAGCGGAGACGGTCCGGGCGGATGTCCGGCGATGCGGTCCGGTCGCGGCCAAAATTCTTCTCACAGAAATCCCGGCAAAAACGAACAAGAAATCGATCTACTAAATTGTTCTTTCGATGTTATAGAAAATTAGTATTGTATTTGTGTAAACAGGTTGCTTGAATATGTCCTTGTGTCCCAATGTGTTTTGGATCTGCATTGTAATCTGTTTCAATATCATGTAATGACTGTACACAGGTCAGAACTTGTTAAATAAAGAATTGAAAAAATAAAATAAAATAATAATAATAATACTATAGCCAAATCAATAACTACCACTCAAAACATGAGCTATACATGACAAATGCTGAATCTCTTCAAACACCTGTTAAGCATCCATGGCTGAACAGAGCATATGTTCTTTGAATAAAACCAAGTAATTATATCACAGCTCACAGCTATTACTGTATATCCTTCAACTCAAAAGACCTTACATTTGTTATTTTGCAGGTATAGAGTGCGTGCAAATCAGGCATATAGAGCAGGCAAAAGTAAATAATGGAGCCAAACAAATTGTGTCACCACCTACAGTCATTCCTTTATATCCGCTACTCTATATTATTCTTGATAAACTGTATATCCAGGTTGATTACCAGCATATGCAAAGCACGATTGTAAAGCAGATATTTACGATGCAGGCAGGAAACAACTAAATAATGATATTCTACAGTTAAAGAATTAATTATGCAGGACATGTTGTTAGTCAAACTTTGAAGATGGTTATGATAAATCAAAGTAAAGCCCAAAGTTGTTAATTTGTAACCATTTTTCAAGATGGTGTTAAACTTGTTACATTAAGTTACAATGACTTGTGAGGAATCAGCCAACAAAGCAATCCTACAATTTGGACCTCAGTGCATTTTTTTCATTCATATGCATAAGCCATAGTCCAAGCGGCATGCAACATGACTGCGCACCAGTGCACAAAGGTCCATAAAGGAATAGATGAGTGAGTTTGGGGTGGAGGAACTTGACTGGCCTGCGCAGAGTCCTAACCTCAACCCAATAGAATACCTTTGGGAAGAATTAGAGTGGAGACTGCGAGCCAGACCTGTTCGTCCATTTAGTCTAACCTCACAAATGCGCTTCTGGAAGAATGGTCCAACATTCCCACAGACACCTAAACCTTGTGCACAACCTTTTCAAAAGAGTTGAAGCTGTTCTAGCTACAAAAGGTTGGCCAACTCAATATTGAACCCTACGGACCAAGATTGGGATGCCAATAAAGTTCATGTACATGTAAAGGCAAGCGCCCCAATACTTTTGGCAATATAGTTTATCATTTATTAGTCTCTAATAATAGAATAAGGGCCACATGTTCATAAAGGCAGTATAGCTCTGATAAAAAGTACCCAAGACTGTGAGCCATAAGTAAGGAAGTTCATAAATTAATATTTTTAGATGAAAGTGCCACATCCTTAGTATCTATGATGGCAATGTGCAAATCATAACTTGATCATAATGGATAGTTCATACATTGTGGATTCAAAATGCACTATTATTATACAGGATTTATATAGCGCCAGCAGTTTGCTCAGCGCTTTACAAAATAACGGGAGACAATACAGATCAATACAAGAGGGATTTGAGGGCCCTGCTCCTTGGAGCTTACAATCTAGGAGGGAGGGGCTAGTGGTACAAAAGATAGTAACTGTGGGGGATGGACTGGTTGGAAGAGTAGAAGATTCCAGTATTAGCTGAGGGCAGGATAGGCTTCCCTGAAGAGATAGATTTTCAGAGATCGCCTAAAAGTAAGCAGAGTAGGCGATAGTCTGATAAACTGGGGTAGAGAGTTCCAGAGGATGGGGGAAGCTCTGGAGAAGTCCTGGAGACGAGCATGGGAGGAGGACACAAGGGAGCTAGAGAGTAGGAGGTCTTGCGAGGAGCCGGGAGTATGGTTTGGGTGATAAATAGAGACAAGATCGGTGATGTAATTTGGGGCAGAGTTATAAATGGCTTTATACGTTATTGTTAGTGTTTTGAATTTTATCCGTTGGGCAATGGGAAGCCAGTGGAGGGATTGGTAGAGAGGGGTGGCAGATACAGAACGGTTAGTAAGGTGGATGAGTCTGGCAGCAGCATTCATGATAGACTGAAGAGGGGATAGCCTGCGATTAGGTAGGCCAATGAGGAGGGAGTTACAATAGTCAAGGCGAGATATAACAAGGGAGGGAATAAGTTGCTTAGTGGTTTCCGAGGTTAGGAACAGGCGTATCTTAGAGATGTTGCGGAGGTGAAGTCTACAAGATTTGGACAGTGATTGGATTTGGGGCTGAAAGGACAGATGGGAGTCTAGGATTACACCTAGTACCCTGGCATGAGAGGAGGGACTGATGATTGTGTTATTGATCTTGATGGAGAAGTCAGGGGAGGGGGCACGGGCTGGAGGGAATACTAAGAGCTCAGTTTTGGAAACATTGAGTTTGAGGAAGTGGAGTGACATCCATGCAGATATATTATTTAGTAGGTTAGTAATGCGAGAGGAGACTGAAGGGGTGAGGTGAGGAGTAGAAAGATAGATTTGTGTGTCATCAGCATAGAGATGGTACTTAAAGCCATGGGAGTTTATCAAGTGGCCAAGGGAGGACATGTAGATAGAGAAGAGAAGGGGTCCAAGGACAGAACCTTGAGGGACCCCTACAGAAAGAGGGAGTGAAGAGGAGGAGGCAGCGTTATAGGTAACGCAGAAGGAGCGCTGCAATAGGTAGGAGGAGAACCAGGAGAGAGCAGAGTCTCGGAGGCCAAGAGAGTGGAGTTTTTGAGGAGGAGGGGATGGTCAACCGTATCAAAAGTTGCAGAGAGGTCAAGAAGTAAGAGTATGGAGTAGTGGCCATTGGTTTTAGCAGTTAGTAGATCATTGGTGAGTATTAGTAGGGCAGTTTCAGTGGAGTGTAGTGAGCGAAAGCCAGACTGTAAAGGGTCAAGAAGGTTGTTGTCGGTGAGGTGGGATCTCAGGCTAAGGTGCATTTCACTGAAGGTGCGGCAGTGAAATATCTCCATGTCAGGTCTATGTATATAAAGTTTTTAGGAGAGGTAGCGATCCCAGAGGAACATAAAAAAGCATGCTGGTGGAAGTCAGGGAAGGAATGTGGCCATGGAGTCTCCACTATTGCTGCAACGCATTTTGTCACCGCGTATGGCAACTTGAGCTTTTCATGCTTTTCCTGGATCGCTAACTTTCTTACATGCTCTCTATAAATACTGTATCTTCACTAACACATATACCCATTGTACTGTATAAACTGAATGTAGCATCAGCTAAAACAGTATAGAGCGCTATGTTCTGGTAGTGCGATAGGGGCTTCCTGTCTCGTTTCAGGAACTAAATCAGTTCTGGCTTATTGCTGCTCAGCAATTCATAGGACTCCTTGTATTTTATGATTGAATACAAGGTGTCCACTGATTGGCTGAGATGGAGATGCAGGTGGATGATGTCATGCCGATGCTACATAAAGTGTATTCAGCGCCCCCAGTCGGTACATCCATTAGTCAAGAAATTGGTTCATGTGGGCCAGCTTGGCTCAAACAAACTATTAAAAGTCATGAGAAACCTGGAGTTAGGCTTTAATTTAAGCCAATGTATTCTGTTTTTCTGTGACAAAACTTTTTTGGTATGGCATCCCTGGCTCAAGCAGCAACCTTTTTCCAAGCTTCCTGCAGCCTAATTAACATGCTACAATATTATTATTATTATTATTATTATACAGGATTTATATAGCGCCAACAGTTTGCGCAGAGCTTTACAATATAAGGGAGACAGTACAATTACAATACATTTCAGTACAGAAAGAATAAGAGGGCCCTGCTCATGGAGCTTACAATCTAAAGGAAGGGGGAGGTGATACAAATGGTAGTAGCTGCGGGGGATGATCTGGTGGAGGTGATTCAAGTACAGTTCTTAGGTGGAGGTGGGGAAGGCTTTCCTGAAGAAGTGAGTTTTCAAAGATCGCATAAAGGCAGACAGGGTGGGGGCTTACCGGACATGCTGTGTTAGGGAGTTCCAGAGGATGAGAGAGGCTCTGGAGAAGTCCTGGAGGCAAGCGTAGGAGGAGGTGATGAGGGAGCTACAGAGGAGGATATCATGGGAGGAGCGGAGTGGGCGATTTGGGTGGTATCTGTGGATGAGGTCTGTGATGTAGCTAGGGGCAGTGTTGTGGATGGCTTTGTAAGCTGTGGTTAGTATTTTGAATTTTATACATTGGGTTAGTGGAAGCCAGTGGAGGGATTGGCAGAGAGGGGCAGCAGTCGCTGATCGGTTGGTAAGGTGTATGAGTCTAGCAGCAGCATTCATAATAGACTGAAGGGGGGATAGCCTGTGTAACAGTAGACCAGTGAGGAGGGAGTTGCAGTAATCGAGGCGGGATATAACCAAGGCGTGGATAAGTTGTTTTGTGGTGTCATTGGTCAGGAAGGGGTGGATTTTGGAAATGTTCCGGAGGTTGAGGCGGCAGGATTTAGCCAGTGAGTGGATGTGGGGCCCAAAGGAGAGGTCAGAGTCTAGGATTACGCCTAGCACCCTGGCATGAGGGGAAGGACCAATGGTAGTGCTGTGAATCTTAATGGTAAAGTCATGAGTGGGGGATCGGGGAGGAGGAAATATTACAAGCTCAGTTTTTTAATATGAAGTGAACAACCAAAATATGGAAGGCAACCAACAGTGTTGTAGGGCATACACTAGAAATACATTTATATAGTATTGCCGATAGGGAATAACATATTTTAGGAGCATTGGATGCCACTAGAGACCTTAATACTTCCACTGATATGGAAGCACATTAGCATGAAAAGTAATAGCTTTATGTTCCACCTATAGTAAGGGTTAGGTGCACACAGGACAAATCTGCGCAGTGTTGCAGCAATCTGCAATAGGAGACACCTATTGACTCTGAAGTGTGGAAGAGTCATAATATGTCTACAGTAAAATGTATATTGCTGTTTACAGCACATTAATGGATTAACAGTATAGCACCAAAGAACACATATAAATATTTAACAAGAACCATGCATGAAAAATTACTGTGTAGTCTGCTTTGCCCACCCATCCTTGTAAAGCAAGTGGAAAGGGAAAAAACATTACCTCCATGGTATAAAGAGTCAGAGTCTGCTCTTTCCATATTGCTGTGACACAGAGAATGCAAAACTGATAAGCCTTTCCAGTCCTGACAGAGTTTCTGGTACACTGGTCTTGTGATGTAGTATGATAGCAACCTCCCTCCTTGCAAGCCATTGTGTGTCTGTAGTTCTGCTACAATGTAATGAAAGAGAGTAAGAATATTGTATGCACTGTGTAATTACATAGGGCTGCTCCAGAATACAATTTACATAGGAAATGCATAAAATGTGTAAACCAGACAGTTGTTGCATCTGCAAAGTAATTACTTACCACCACCTTTGTTGTCCTCAGCTCAGAACATTGCTCCATTTCAGGGAAATCCTTGGGTTAAAACCTAAGTTAAGTAAAAATAAAAAATAATTACTGCTGTCTTAATTGAGATCTGAAGTCCTGTGCCCCCCCCCCCCATATCCCTGCAGCTGTAATCGTCCAGTGCTGCATGGATTAATACAATCAGCTGGACCTCATTCACAGTGCTGACTATGCCTGCCGTTTCTACCCTCCCCATCCATTCATAGAAGCTGAATTCTAAACTTCAATAAAAAGTATTCTATGAATGGAAGAGGTGGACCTTTCATTCACCCCACCCCCTTCTTTTAATATGATCCTATAATATGTGTAAATCCAATCACTAAACTCATACAGGTTTTAACATGTGTTGTCAAAAGTCATTCCCACCCTTTTAAATTCTGCAGCTTACATTAAAATAATGACTGGTGATCCTACCATTAAGGTCCTTGTTCATGCATTTCCTGTTATAGGGTAACACTCCTCTCTCCCTATTTCCCCAATTGTGCTTCTGTGTTGTTGCCCATTCACACTGGCTTATGATGGAGATTACAAGTGGCCATTTCAATACACATTAAGCAGGCATGGCCCGCTGCTGTCACCGTCGGAGAAATACTGTGGCACCAACACTCGATTGTATGTAGACAGGGAATGGTGGCAAAGAGGCTGAAGGATATCAGCAGCACAGAAATGTAACAAATAATGAAAACTGGTGAAAATAGGTGTTTTAATTAAAACATTTACAATTGATTATGACAGGGCTCGACAAATCCCAGGGGCCAGGTCACCATGGTGACTAGAAATTGCATCTTGATACCTGGGTTCATACACGCCTCCCACTGACTTCAATGGGAAGTCTTGCCCCATAGACTTCAATGGGAAGTCGCCCCTTAGACTTCAATGGGAAGTCGCCCCTTAGACTTCAATGGGAAGTTGTGCCCCATAGACTTCAATGGGAAGTTGTGCCCCATAGACTTCAATGGGAAGTTGTGCCCCATAGACTTCAATGGGAAGTTGTGCCCCATAGACTTCAATGGGAAGTTGTGCCCCATAGACTTCAATGGGAAGTTGTGCCCCATAGACTTCAATGGGAAGTTGTGCCCCATAGACTTCAATGGGAAGTTGTGCCCCATTGACATCAATGGAAAGTTGCTCCCCATAGACTTCAATGCAAAGAAGGCTCCCATAGACTTCAGTGGGAAAAGGCCTCCCATAGACTTCAATGCAAAAACACCTCCCATAGTCTTCAATGCAAAAGTGCCTTCCATAGACTTTAATGCGAAAATGCCTCCCATAGACTTCGGTGCGAAAACGTCTCCCATAGACTTCACATAGCATCTGTGTGAACCACGTCAACGGGAACACAAAATATCTAGCCTGTCATGAAAATCTGTGAGTATCAAACGAGTTCAGAATTGCATATGTATAAACCTGGGCAGCTACATTCACACCTGGGCGTTTTGGGATTCCAGCAGAATTGATCACAAAATTCAGGTTCAGGTGCCATTATTTTTCAACAGCAACTAAAAGGTGGTGTAGTTTTACCATGATTGTGACCTGGCAAATCGAATTGCATGAAGTCCCAGGCGCTGAAAACCCAAGCTACGCTACAAAAAAACTGGCTCCTAACTTTTTTAGCTGGTTCCTAGATCTATAGCAAATATGTCAAGCCCTGGTTTATGATACACTGGGGTTGATTTACTAAAACTGGCGTGCTCAAAATATGGTGCAGCTCTGCATGGTAGCCAATCAGCTTCTACCTTCAGCTTACCCAATTAAGAATTTGACAAAATCTGGAAGCTGATTGGTTTGATCTGTGCAGCGTTACATCAGTTTTTGCACTCTCCAGTTTTAGTAAATAACCCACAAAATATTTTAGCAAACTAAGGCTACTTTCACACTGATCCGCCGCAAAAACAGCAAAAACGCACAGGCGTTTTTACCATGCTTTTGCCATGCTTTCTGAGCATTTTTAAAGGACAGGTGACTTAAAAACTGCACCAAAAACACTTCTCAGAGGCGCTTTTCAGGCACTTTTTAGGCGCTTTTCAGGTGTTTTCCATTGATTTCAATGAGAAAAAGCGTTTTTGGGGTGTTTTATTTAACTCACCAAACATGCCCCAAAAGATGGAGTTTTTACACCGTAACGCAAGCGCAACGCGTCAGTATGAAAACATACATAGATATACATTCACATACATAAGGAAGCGTTTTTCTTCAGCTTTTCGGGCACTTTTTTTAACGTGAAAATGTATCAAAAACTCCTCAGTGTGAAAGTAGCCTAAGGGGGAGATTTACTAAAACTGATGCACAGAATCTGGTGCAGCTCTGCACGGCAGCCAATCAGCTTCTAACTTCAGCTTGTTCAGTTAAGCTTTGGCAATAAAACCTGGAAGCTGATTGGTTTCTGTGCAGAAGTGAGTCTGATTTGGCACTCTCCAACTTTAGTAAATAAACCCCAGAGTGTCATTCCATAAGAATTTATATCAACTTTAATGCAATTTCCTCTTCAAAGACAGTAAAATATACATTTTAATTAAACTCAAAGGCAATTAAAAAAAAGAACAAAACCAAGTTACACAAATAATTTGATCAGGTAATATTATTCACCCCATTACAAAATAAAAATTATTAAAACAGGTTGCTGTGGGAACTGGTTTCCGTTACCACCAATAATTCTCAGTCAAATTAATAAGTAGAAAAAAAAAACCGACAATACACAAAAGCCATTTCCTGAACTGTGATATTTCATCTCAGAAAGCTGTTGGAGTAATGAAAGAGCAATAAATGCATTAGGCCCTCTAAATCCTCCAGATGTGGAATGAGAAGTGCAAAGTGTTTCATACAAGTAACGTTTGACGAATGAAAGGGACTGAGAATAGTAATCACTGTGACTCCGAGGGCCGCAGAAATAGCAGGTTCAGCAGGAAAAAAAATATTACATGACAGATGTGACAACATCCAATTTGACAGAACCCCAGGAAAACAACAGCAGGGAGTTGTGGTACGCAGCCAGGAAAATACAGTATGTGTTTGTATGTACATAGTTCTTTCAGCTAAGTATATATAATATGTGTGTGTCCATCTGAGCGTCTGATCTGAACCGTAAAGTGGTTCTAAAGGCTGACGGTTTTCACCTTAATACATTCCCTGCATTAGGGCAGATTCACAACATGCCCGCATCTGAATCACCGAGGAACATGCTGTTTCAAACCGCCTGCAAAACGCACTACATTTGCAATCTGCAGCCGGTGTCAATAAAAAATGAATGCCAAACACAGGTTGCAAGCGCAGTGAGTTTGCCTGCCCCTGATCGCATGGTACTTTTGTGCCAATTCGATCTGGTTGTGGTGCATGCAGTACTTTTTGTGCGGTGCAGTGCAATTTCAGCCCATTCAAAATGAATGGGCTGAAATTGCACCGTAAAAAAACGCATGTGGATCGCAGAGGAACGCACAGCGCATTTCTGTGTGATTTAGATATGGGCATGGTGTGAACCGGCCCTCAAGGTAAGAAACCTTCTGAGTGCAGCTCCCACACCAGCCCCCTATTATATTTACCTGAACCAAATCTCGATCCAACACTCCCCCTCCTCATATGCTTACCTGAAAAATCAGGAGCATTTATTATTTTTTTTTACAAAAGCTGAACTTTAAAGCTTCATGCACATGAGCACATTTGTCTGTGCAGTATAAAGACACTTAATATTTCTGGTGTCCAGGATGTCCTATGGCCAAGCTGGCCAAAGACACAAATGGGTTTAAGTGGCTCCTGAGATGTGTGACTTAGATATCCCAGGAGGCTGTGGGCAAGAGGTGAGTGTCCAGAAAGTGGAAAAAGGAAGATCCCCCAAAACCTATAAAAAACTAAACATATTTGTGAATTGGGGAGGGGGTAGTGAATAGGATGAGATAGCGGAAAGTGATTGGTGGAGTGGAGGTCCGCTTTAAGAATATGTGAATACTATGAATGTCCATTCCAGTGGAACATATCACTGACACACAGATTCCTTTAATCCTTAAAGTGCATGTCACGGCATAAACATGAATATGCAATACATCTCTGCAAGATGTACCTTTTCCTGTGTTTTTACCCCGCAGGTAAAGAAAAATACAATAATAAGTGTTGCACTGTTAAGTATAACAAATAAAATGAAAAAATATTCACAAAAATATTTGTAATGTTTAGTGTATATAAAAAAATCCACAGAAAATGAAAAAAGTGTAAGTTCCTCAGACAAAAACACACACAAATAACAAATAAACTAGAAGAGCAGTGAAAAACATAGTCCACAGTGAGTAAATAAAAAAATATTAGTATTCCATGCGTCTCTCTTCATCCACTAACACCAATGTCACCCGCCACCACAGTGAACGTAAGATGCGGGCTTACCAGATGTAAAGATTCAGAGTGGTCATAAGTGTTATATGTGCTCAACACCAATGGCAACTCTCCATGTCAATCCCGATATTAATCACCAGTATTGCTCCTCAGATGTATGGTAAACTCAACACAAGTAAGTATATTCATGCAAAATAAGCAGATAAAACACTCCTCATAGTGGAAAAACATGTAAAATACCTTTAATAAAAATCAAGTTTAAAAACAAATAATAATAAGGATATGCATATTGATATATTCACCAAGCCAACAAAGATGGCATCAAATTCCGATTCACTTCCTGTACATGATGACGTCATGGGGGAGGCTCTGGCTGATGTATTTCGTCATAAATCAACGTCTTCTGGGGTGTCATAAACAGACATCTTCAGCCCTGAAAGACGTCTATTTATGATGAAACACGTCAGTGAGAGGTGTGGAATACTAATATTTTTTTATTTACTCAGTGTGGACTATACTTTTTCACTGCTGTTCTAGTTTAATTATTATTTTTGTGTTTCTTTTTCTGAGGGACTTGCACTTTTTTCATTTTCTGTGGATTTTTTTTTATATACACCATATATTACAAATAATTTTGTGAATAATATTTTATTTGTTAGATTTAACAGTGCAACACTTATTATTATTATTATATGTAATTAGAGAGGATATCCTCTTTTGTGTTTGCTGCTCACTTTTAATTTATGCACAGTGTTGGTTTTCTTTTTGTTTTATTAAGTATAGAAAAATACCCATCAATCTGTCAGAAATACTCTCAGCTCTTTAGCCCTTTTGCGGGCTGACAACAGACAACATTTCTGTGGACTGAGTAGTGTCAGCCCTGTCCAGTCGTTTAAGCTGGCCTTACACGTATCAAATGTAGAGTAGGTCAGTAGAGAATGGAGCGTCTGAATTTCCATCCATGTCTTAGCACTGTGATTGTACAGAAGTCGATCTACCCTTCAACTTCTGTACAAACACCCTGTCAGTTTTCCCACTTAATCAGCGCCACAGGGTATAGACTGCAGCGCTGATCAGTGTATTCTCTTGGCAGGGAATTCTTCCCGTTGTAAGTATACAATATCTCAGCGGGAGGATTCCTCCATCCTCCTTGAATGCATAGATGGTCGAATCGGGTCAGTTTTTTTGTTCAACCCACTGATTGAAAGAAAAAATGTATGAGCTGCCTACTGTAACTATTCAAACCTTCCACACCCAGATTTCTATGCTGTAAAGGTTAATCATTCTGTACTCCAAGTTAAGAACTAGGAGGGATAAGAAACTATTTGAGATAACACAGGAAGTGTTTTTGACATCAGTATAAGAAAACTCTTTGAATAGTATAGTTAAAGTGGTAAAGGCAAAATCAAAAATGACATTTATGTTGCAGTCTGTTACCAACATTACCACAGTAGTCCTTTTCCTGAATATCCCTGTCACTTGGAATTTTTTTCAATGCATGTTATTATAATGTTATGAAAAAAAAAATTCTTTTGATTCATTTCAATTACTGAAGTGACTGGAACATATATTTTATGATGTATACTATGTTTCAGATATTGTCTATGTTTGCTCCTAAGAAAGACAAGTGTTTGAAACATGTTGAGCCTTTTCATGTGGATTCTGTCATCTTCTAATATTATTATGCATACTATAATTGAAATATGAGCCATGTTATTGATTTATCATATGGATATGTAGACACAGCGGACTGTGGCTCCTGGTACCCAGCTGCTATGAGCAGCTGGGTATCGTGTGATCGCTATGTGATCACGTAATCACGGGGGGCACAGTTGCAGATGGGGGTGAAGGGGGGGGGGGCATTTTTTCTGCGTAAGTGCATTTTCTGCTGGAGTGTGAAGCAGCAGTTGAACACAGCCCCCTGAACATATCCTCTCTGCTTTTTCACAGGTAAATGCTGCTGTCTCATCTCCACCTTAAACTGTCTCTCTGCAATGCATTGACTTTTTGAAAAACTGAGGATAATCAGCCCTATATCTTTTTGTCTGTTTGTGGTGATTGATTCTCACCTCCTTTTGCCTATCTATGATCAGAGAATCAATCATCTTTTATGACTTTGGCCTGTGTCTGTGTGGCTGGCTTGTTTTTGACCAACATCTCTCCCCAATTCATGTGATCATTATCAGTTCCTAATTGGGGCGAAGAAGAGTTGCTCATTTGATCATTTCCCTATAAATTTAGACCAGCTCATGGGGGAGGTCACAGATGGCGGGGGGGGGCATTTTTCCTGTGTGAGTGTGAAGCAGCAGTTGAACTAAAGCAGGATAATTCAAGCAGCAGGAAGATACAAAAAGGAACTCTACTGCATGCTGGAAGAACTGCAAGCAAACACCCTGGGAAACATCTCCTACAAGTCTGATTCCCATTCCATGTACCTTTTTAACATGTTCCCGCCTGGCCTATAGCAGATTGATGGCCGGGCGGGACACTCGCCGTTGTGACTGGGCGTCATATGACGTCCTGTCAAAACGAGCCGGTCACGTGGCCGTGCAGCCATGCAGCTGCACAATCTGTCACCAGCTGTGTCCATGGGACATATCACTACACCGGCCCATTGCCAGTGTCATGTGACCACTGTTGCCAATCATAGCTGATCACATGTCGATTGTATACAATGGATGGCTTCCTGTCATGTCATCCATTGTATACAATTATGTTGTAAGCTGTGACTGGTCAAGGCAGTCACATGATACAGACAGGGCCAATCACAGCCCATCTGTATCATGTGATCAGCTTTGAGCAATCACAGTTAATGACAACAAAAGACTGAATGAATCAGTTTCATTCAGTAACAATAATTGCAAATATCAGTGAAATACACTGGTATTAGCAATCATAGCAATATAAAATAAAAAATCCTGATCACTTGCCCAGAGTAGTTCAATGTTACTATGGTAACATTGTATTGCTTTGGTCACAGTGTGCTGAAAAATAAAATAGTAAAAAAAAAAATAATAATAATAGAAACATTTGAAAAAAAAATACAAATTCAGTTATTATTATTTTTACCAAATGAATGTAGCAGAATACATTTTGACCTAAATTTATGAAGAAATTTTATTTTTTTGCAAAATTGTATAACTGAAACAAAGAAAAGCTCCTTCCTCACTGACAACAACCTTCTTGACCCTTTACAGTCTGGCTTTCGCTCCAATCCACTGAAACTGCCCTACTAAAACTCACTAATGATTTACTAACTGCTAAAACCAATGGCCACTACTCTGTACTCCTACTACTTGGCCTCTCTGCGGCTTTTGATACTGTTGACCATCCCCTCCTCCTCAAAAAACTCTGCTCTCTTGGCCTCCGAGACTCTGCTCTCTCCTGGTTCTCCTCCTACCTATCGTAGCGCTCCTTCAGCGTTACCTATAACTCTGTCTCCTCCTCTTAACTTCCTCTTTCTGTAGGGGTCCCTCAAGGTTCTGTCCTTGGACCCCTTCTCTTCTCCATCTACACCTCCTCCCTTGGTCACTTGATAAACTCTCATTGCTTTAAGTACCATCTCTATGCTGATGACACACAAATCTATCTTTCTACTCCTCACCTCACCCCTTCAGTCTCCTCTCGCATCACTAACCTACTAAATAATATATCTGCATGGATGTCACTCCACTTCCTCAAACTAAATCTTTCCAAAACTGACCTCATACTATTCCCTCCAGCCCGTGCCCCCTCCCCTGACTTCTCCATCAAGATCAATAATACAACCATCAGTCCCTCCCCTCATGCCAGGGTACTATGTGTAATCCTAGACTCCCATCTGTCCTTTCAGTCCAAAATCCAATCACTGTCCAAATCTTGTAGACTTCCCCTTCATCTCCAAGATACGCCCGTTCCTAACCTCGGAAACCACTAAGCAACTTATTCACTCCCTGGTTATCTCTCACCTTGACTTTTGTAACTCCCTCCTCATTGGCCTACCTCATCGCAGGCTATCCCCTCCTCAGTCTATCATGAATGCTGCTGCCAGACTCATCCACCTTACTAACCGTTCCATATCTGCCATCCCTCTCTGCCAATCCCTCCACTGGCTTCTCATTGCCCAACGAATAAAATTCAAAACATTAACAATAACATATAAAACTATTTATAACTCTGCCCCAAATTACATCACCAATCTTGTCTCCAAATATCACCCAAACAGTCCTCTCTGCTCCTCGTATGACCTCCTGCTCTCTAGCTCCCTTGTCTCCTCCTGCCATGCTCGTCTCCTGGACTTTTCTAGAGCCTCCCTCATCCTCTGGAACTCTCTACCCCAATCTATTAGACTATCGCCTACTCTGCCCACTTTTAGGCGATCTCTGAAAACCTATCTCTTCAGGGAAGCCTATCCTGCCTTCAGCTAATTACGGAATCTTCTATTCCTCCTACCAGTCCATCCCCCACAGGTATTACCTTTTGTACCACCAGCCCCTCCCTCATAGATTGTAAGCTCCAAGGAGCAGGGCCCTTCTAACTCTCTTGCATTGAACTGTATTGTTGCTGTATTGTCTCCCTTTATATTGTAAAGAGTTGAGCAAACTGTTGGCACTATTTAAATCCTGTATAATAATAATAATCATATGATCACAATGTCAACACAGCTGTTACGAATAAATTCGTAGCTGTGATTCCTATAGTGATTGGTCCACAGCTATTACATGGTACTTGAGCCAGTAACAGAACCCTGTACCATGTCATTAACTGTAGCCACTCACAGATCAGTAGTAATCACAGCTGTTATGAATGTAATCTATTCATGACAGTGCAAAACATTGCTATTACAGTGATCATCACTTAAACAGCAAATCAAAGTGTAAAAAAAAAAAAATCCCTGATCACCCTCCTAGGAGAAGTACAGTGTTTCTATGGTGACACTAAACTACTCTGATCAAAAACAATGTTTAAAAAGAAAAAACTTGAACAAAAAAATCATAAATTTTTTTTTTTTTTTTAAACATATTGTCACGAGTCCCTGATCACCACCATACAAGTCATATAATGATGTTGTACTGTGCTGGTGACAGTATGTAAAAAACCAAATGTTTAAAACAAATGTTATTTAAAGTATACCTCTATTTGTCCTATTTACCATTATCATTGAAAGTGAAAGAAAATCCCACATTTTGGGTTGTCCCCAGAAAATCTTCCAATGGTGATACTAGTTTTGATGGCCTGGGGGTCCCCAAGAATTCACATAAATTTGCAGGGATTTCCTCTAACTTCCTGTTTGGCTTTGGGACAGGAAATTAAGGGAAATCTCCACAATGGGACACAGATGGCGGAAAAAAATCTGTCAGGAGATATAACCCTGCCTTACTCTATTCAAAATGGTACAAAAATGGCTATAGTTCTACTATAATTTCTTCATTTTCCCAAAAATTGTGTCAAAAAATTACAACTTCAAAAAACTTGCCATACCTTGAATTTTAGGGGTCTCAAGAAAAGAGATTGGCCATCAGTACATCAGAACTGATCAATTTTAAAATATATATACCATAGTTTGTAGGCACTATACCTTTCACACAAACCAATTAATATACACTTACTGGGATTTTTTTGTATTTCAATGGTTTTTATAAATTTTTTAAACAGTATAAAACAGAGGCAACAAAACATGCCCATGCAGGGGCTATCAATTGCAGATAAAAAAATGCAAAAAAAAAACAAAAAACAGTGCTCTAACGCCTACAGGGCAAAAGGTACGCCCACGCAGGGGCTATCAATGGCACATAAGTTACAAAACATTAATGTAACTGACTATAACAACTAAAGGCAGCTGTCCAGTCACACCAAAAACAAACAGAGAGAGAGAGAAAGGAGGAAAAAAAAAAAAAAGCAAAGAGCAGGGGTCCAAGAGCGCAGATACCGAATGCCATTACATCCCCAGACTAGCCGGGGGGAGCATGGGAAAGGCATATTGCACCCATATTTTAAAAAATTTACGTTGGGAGTCATTGCAGATACTCAACATCTGTTCGTTGAGCATCATAGTGTTCATACGATCCCGCACCCCCCGAAGAGGGACAAACGGACTCTTCCAGGCCTGAGCAATTGTTCTAGTGGCCGATAAAAACAAATAGGAAGCCAACTTCTGCTGGTGAGCCAAGAGGCCCGGTATGGGGCAATGAAGCAAGGCATACCGAGCATCCCGGCGTATGGAGAGATGAAACAAGGTGAAAAGGAGGCCAAACACACAAGACCAAAAATGAAACAGTCTCGGGCATGACCACCAGATATGCAATACATCTCCACGATGGCCACAACCCCGAAAACATTGATCACTACAGGCAGGGTTAGCCTGGGCCAACCGAGCCGGAACCCAATACCAACGAAACAATACATTATAGGCTGCCTCCAGCGTGGTCGTATTAAAGGAGCATTTACGTAGCTATGAGTGACCAGGCCTTATTCCAGTCCTCCGGATCCACAGCCACTCCCAGGTCGTGCTCCCACTGAACAAAATATGAAAGAGAACTATGCGACGAGCGTCTGTTCAGAGCTGCATAAAGAAAATATATAAGGCACGGGGCACCCGGACGCTGCTGGCAAAGCTGTTCAAAGACAGATTTCTGGTACAAGAAAGCAGAAGTGCCCCGCAGCGAGACCAGCCAGTGCCGCAATTGAAGGTATCGAAAGAATTCCGCCGGGGGGACATCCCCGGATTCCTGAAGAGAATTCCAGGTGGGGAAGGACCGAAAAATCAAAAAGTGTCACACCTGCGAAAAACCATTAGTCACCCACCAAGAAAACGCCCTTGGGTGATCTAAACCTGGTGAGAAAAGAGGGTTGTTAATAATTGGGAGTAAAGGCAGAAAAGGTGACATCAGGCCACTGGAGTAACGCACCGAGTCCCAGACTTGTAAGCCATGAAGCAATATTGGACTCAGTGCCATAGGACGCAGGGCAGGGGGAAGCCATAGAGGCATCGACGTTTCGATAGGGGCACAATTAGGTAGTTCCAACAGGACCCAGAGGGGAACGTCAGAAGAGGTGTGCAACATAGACAGCGGGGCAATCTGGCTCGCCTGATAATACTTAGTTACATTAGGCACCCCAAGACCACCCTGGAGTCTATGAGCAAAGAGCATATTTCTGGATACTCTGGGGTGCTTATCGGCCCAGGAAAAATGCATAAAGTTCTCCTGAAGCAACCGAAGAAAATGAGGGGGAACCTGCACTGGGAGTGTGCGAAAATAATATAACAATTTCGGCAAAATGGTAATTTTCACCGAATTAACCCGTCCTATCCAAGACAGGTGCGGAAATTGCCAAGAATGCATAAGAGAAGATAGAGAGCTAAGCAATGGATAATAATTTGCAGCAAACAAGGAGGTATAGGTGGGGGTCAAGTGAATGCCTAAGTATTCAAGAGAAGAGGAAGCCCATTTTTAAGGGAAGTGGGATTGTAGGCCCAAAACCAAATCTGAAGCCAAAGTAATATTGAGAGCGACAGTCTTATCCAAGTTAATACGGAGACCCGAAATCAAGGAGAAGCGCTCAAGAACCTGTTGCAAATTAGGAAGCGTCATCAGGGGGTTAGTAAGAGTCAGGAGGGCATTGTCTCCAAAAAGGTTCATCTTGAACTCCTGTAAGGAACCCCCGATATATTGCAATTGGTCTGGAACGCTAAAGCCAGCGGCTCAAGCGCCAGGACAAAGAGCGCCTGTCGTAACTCATTAAAATAGTCAGCCAAAAAGGGCACCAACAGGGCTGAAAATTTCTTATAATAGAGACCCGTGAAGCCGTCGGGACCTGGGGCCATGGTGGACCGTAAAGATTTGATAGCTTGGAGCACTTCCGGTATGGTGACACCGGCGTTGAGGGCCACCTGTGCTGGCTCGGATAACCCAGGAAGTTGGAGATCTTGAAAGAATGCCTCTGCTTGAGCCACGGGGAAGGGATCTGGTTTAGCGTAGAGGCGCGAAAGGAAGTCTCAGAAACAGGAGGGATTTTTTTTTAACCAAAGACATGTATCAGAATATATTTTGACCTACATTTATGAAGAAATTTGATTTATTTTTCATTGGATATGTTTTATAACAGAAAGTAGAAAATATAATTTTTTCCCAAAATGTTCGGTATTTTTTCATTGGTCCAATGAAAATGGTGATTAAATACCAACAAACAAAAGCTCTATTTATGTGAAAAAAATGTCAACGCAATTGCCAATGCCAATTAGTAAAAAATGGCCTAGTCAAGAAGGGGGCAAAAACCTTCCAGAGCTCATGTGGTTTAGGTTACCATACACTTTAGAATGAAACCATCATGATTCTGCCATTTAATTCAGTGTATTTTTTATCCTTACGTTTCTAAACTATGGGTCTATATTTTTTTTTTTGCATAACAATCCTTGTGTTCTACTTTCTTGGTTAGGAAGTAGACTTTTAATGTATACATGTATGTCTACTAGCCAGCTTGCATTTATTTGCTGAAAGCTTACACATGATTGAATGGCATGCAATATATTAATCTCTTGCTCTTTATCTCCAGCAATGTGATCAAGTCCATAATCCTACTTTCTTTTCTTCTCTCATTTAATAAAGCTACCAAATTAAGGCAATTTATTTGATTTGTCCAGCATCATTAATGCACATATGCTATATTCATTGAACGTGAAATATTAATCACACAGCCTGTAAATAACATCACAGCCTTTTTTCACATCCTCAAAGGACAGTTCAGCTACAGGGCTAAACACTGCTCACTCTTAAAAATTAATCAATATGGACGGTTTTCTCTTCCAGTGCAGAAAGGCACCATAGGGCAAAAAAAACGCAACGCAGAGCCATCCTCCTCTCTCTTATGTCCAAATTAACTGTTTGTTGTTATGTCATTGTTACCTATACTTCACTCTAAATAAAGGATAATTATTTTCTGTGCTTGCTTTTTATTTGTTTCCTGTAAAAACTAAATATATCTGATGACATGGTATATGCTTTTTTTGCATTGTTTTCATGATTTACAGGCTGGAAGATTATATCTAGTTTTTTCCATTTTGACATTTCATTTTCTCTGAATGAAATGGCCTCTTAGCTATCACTTGGCTCTTACATACTGTATGTACATTAATTAATTAATGCAGGGGTGGGTCCTCTAGAACTCACTCCTGTATTTCCAACCTCCTTTTTCTAAAGAGAAGCTCAAATTTAACACATTGATAATTTGTGTTGTTTGGTTATATGACCCATTCTATTCCATTCCATTCTCCTATTCATCTTCCAACTGATAATGTCTGGCAGTCAATGCTTGAGTTCTCTGAGGACCGCAGTTTGACCACAGCAGTTTGTGTAATCTTCCCTAAAGCTGGCCGTACATGGATCGAAGTTTGGCTGGTTCAGCAGGGAACAGCTGAATTGCAGTCTATTATTATGATACATGATTTATATAGCACCAACAATTTGCTCACACTTTACAATATAATGGGGGACACTACAAATTATATACTGTTATATACAGAAGGAAAAGGAAGGCCCTGCTCATGGAGCTTACAATCTAAAGGGAGGGGGAGGTAGTACAAAAGGTAACAGCTGCAGGGGATGATCTGTTGGAGGTGACTCCAGTACAGTTCTTAGGTGGAGATGGGCTAGGCTTCCCTGAATAAATAAGTTTTCAAGGATAGCCTAAAGGCAGACAGGGTAGGAGCTGACCAAACATACTAGGGATAGGGAGTTCTAGAGAATGGGAGAGGTTCGGGAAAGTCCTGGAGGCGAGGTAACAAGGGAGCTAGAAAGCAAGATGTTTTGGGAGGAGTGGAGAGGATGATTTGGAAGATCTCTGCATATGTGGTTGGTTATGTCACTGGGGGCAATGTAGTGATGGCTTTGTACATTGTGGTTAGTACTTTTTTAATTTTTTACAGTGGATTAGTGGAAGCCAGTGAAGAGATTGGCAGAGAGGGGCAGCAGTCATGGATCGGTTAGTAAAGTGTATTAGTCTAGCAGCATTCACAATAGACTGAATGGTCTATTATCCTTCCATTGATCCATGTATGGGAAGGCTGGTTGTACAGAAGTTGATCTACCAATTTTTTTCCTGTTGGAAAATAATTGCACGATCAGCGCCTCTGGATATACCTAGCAGAGCTAATCAGTGTATTCGGATGGCGGGGAAGTCTCCCTGCTGTCAAAACACAATAGATCTGCGGGAGTGATTTCCTCATTCACCTCGAGTGTGTGGATGGGGGAATTGGGTAATTTTTTTTGTTCCACCTACTAGTTGAATGAAAAAAAATGACTAATGTATTGGCTGCCTAATGCAGGCCATACATGGGTCGAAAATCGGCCGATTTTTCGGCCGAAAATAAAATCGGCCGATTTTCGGATCGTTAGTGGGCTATTTGTTCGGCCGTTTTTCGGTATTTTGGCCGTTTTGTTTTTTTTTTGGTAAAGTTGGAAAAAAATCGTCCGATTTTGCCGATCGGCCGATTTTCGCGGCAATTAGTGGGCAAATCGGCCGATTTTTTACCGATAAAAAATCTGCGCATGAGCAGTGACCTGCAAGAGGAAGACAAAAAGAAGAAGAGGAAGAGGATGAAGAAGAGGATGAAGAAGAAGAGGATGAAGAAGAGGAAGAGGATGAGGGTGAAGAAGAAGAAGAGGATGAGGATGAGGATGATGATGAAGAAGAAGAAGAAGAGGATGAGGATGAAGAAGAAGAAGAGGATGAGGATGAAGAAGAGGATGAGGATGAAGAAGAAGAGGAAGAAGAGGATGAGGAAGAAGAAGAAGATGAGGATGAAGAAGAAGATGAGGATGAAGAAGAAGGAGAAGAAGATGAGGATGAAGAAGGAGAAGAAGAAAAGGATGAGGATGAAGAAGGAGAAGAAGAAGAGGATGAGGATGAAGAACAAGAAGAAGAGGATGAGGATGATGAAGAAGAAGAGGATGATGAAGAAGAAGAGGATGAAGAAGAGGATGAGGATGAAGAAGAAGATGAGGAAGAAGAAGAAGAAAAAGAAGAAGAGGATGAGGATGAAGAAGAAGAAGAGGATGAGGATGAAGAAGAAGATGAGGAAGAAGAGGAAGAAAAAGAAGATGAGGAAGAAGAAGAAGAAAAAGAAGAAGATGAGGATGAAGAAGAAGAAGAAGAGGATGAGGATGAAGAAGAAGAAGAAGAGGATGAAGATGAAGAAGAAGAAGAAGAAGAAGAAGAAGAAGAAGAGGGTGAGGATGATGAAGAAGAAGAGGATGAGGATGAAGAAGAAGAGGATGAGGATGAAGAAGAGGAAGAAGAAGTAGGATGAAAATAAGAGGAATTCCAGTCCAGCAAAAAGTGTCCCTGCAGAGAGCTCCGCTATTTCTTTGACAGTTCTCTGACAGTTCCCTGACATTTACAGCGGTTGCAACATTGTATCTATTTGTTTCCGAATAAAAACATCTGTATCCTAAATGGAAACAAATAGATACATTGTTGCAACCTCTATAAATGTCAAGGAACTGTCAGAGAACTGTCAAAGAAATAGCGGAGCTCTCTGCAGGGACACTTTTTGCCAGCTGTAGACGGGATGAAAATCGGCCGATTTTTTTTTTTACCATTGATGGTAACGTCGGCCGCTTGAACGACCGATTTTTTGTTTTTTAAAAGAAAAATCGGCCGTTTTTCTCCCCGTCTATGGCCTGCATAAGGCACATTAATGTATGGAGAGGGAAGAAATATAATTACAATTAAGCACTGTCTGTGCAAATCACATTTAGGTTTCGTCCTTGATGTCTGTTTATTTGTGCATGCCTGTACGTCTTCACAATAGATCTCACCATGGAGCAAGACAAACCAGAGAATGAAGTGGTTTCATTTTATTTGAATTTTGTTGAACATGCCAGGACCAGGCAAGGTTAGAAGCTGTGATTCTTGATGCAGGGGATATTTAATGCTGTCTCCCTTACAGCAGCAATGTTTCTGTGTCTATGAATTCAAATCTGCCAGATTTGATTTAAAGCACAGGTGTCAAACACAAGGCCAAATCTGGCCCTCCAAGCTATTTCATGTAGCCCTTGCACCTCTCCTGCAGGTACCCCCTTGTTTCCCCCCCTCTACCTTGTCTCAGCAGTCGGCTGTAGAGATGAGAATGGAACTCCTCTGCCAAATCTTGCACCTCTCAGTGCAGCTGTAGCACCCCCTCACCTCTGCCTCCCCTGATCTCAGTATTTAGCAGACTCTGGTAACTGACTCCACTCCTCCTCTGGTACTCCTCCAGACCCTGCACTTTCTGCTTTCCAGCTCTGCCCCAAAAGGGGGTACACAGTGATGTTAGGGAGGGTTTGGGATTCTTGACATCTGATGTAATAGGGGGTGGGGTGGTCTGGACATCTAGTCTTACAGATACAAGCGGCCCTTTGAGGGCAACATAATGCTGATATGACCCAACATGAAATGGAGTTTGACAGTCCTGATTTAAAGGATAGGTAAAAAGTTTCAGAAAAATCCCCTTATAATAGACTTCTTCACCTTCCTCATGAGATTGTAAAATATACGAAGAAAACCCACGCACACCTACCTTCTCATGTCAGAGCTCTGCTCTGGTATCTTAGGTGTTTAGGGGTGGTGTATTACAACTTTAGGGGGCAATAACCCACTTATCATCCTTATTTTTTGAATATAAACATTTTTAGAGACCTTGGGTGCAGACATCACCTTATTGCTGCAGTCCAAGATTTCTATATCCAAGTTCTCTAAATATTGTTTACATTTTGAGGAAGCATGCCAGGGGTGTTTTTTAACTGCACCAAGTCAGTGTAAGTTATAGTCAGTAGATGTTGGCAAGTTAAAGGGTATCTAAAGCCAAAACTTTTTTTTTTTTAAATTTTGAACAGAGTGTAAAAGGGCTAAAATCACTGTCGGGTTTGTTCTTTACAACCTTTCACAAAACATGGCTAGCATTAAAGTGTTACTAAACCCCGGACCCTGCATTCACTATATCTGGTCTCCCACAGTACACACAACATGGAAATGCAATTATTTTAGTAAATATAAACTGCTAAATACCTTTTCTCATCAGCAGTATATAGCAGTCTTGTGACTTTTATCAGTGTCCGGCCGAGCACTGGTTAATCTTGCAGTAGGAGTTTTCATTCCCCTCTGACTGTTCTATGAAGCTGCATGACCCTCTGTTTGGACAATGCTGATTGGCCCAGTGCTGATCACATGCCCCCTCCCAAAGAAAAAAAAAACTCTGGAGCAATACAGAGTAAATGGAACATGTGTACAGTGACTCCTAGAGTTCTGTACTCATCAGCAGATGGATTGGGGACAGTGGAAGGGGGGGAGGATCAGAGAAGACAGGATCAAACAGCCTTTTTACACAATGTGTAGGATTAACCCCTTAGTTTCCACAGTAAGTATACCAAGCATGCTTTACTGCATATTCAGGCTGATTTTACTGTTGTGGGTTTAGTAACACTTTAACAGATTGCCACATGGGTGCCAGTAGAAAGTCCTGAGCCCTGTGTACAGCTTGGAGCTAACCCAGGGCTTCCTCACTTCACTCCTGATGGATAAACAGAATAGAGAATCAAAGGGAAAGTGAGAATAAGCTGTTGTGGGGATATTGTTAAACCAAACCTGTTACTTTGCTCAGAGTTGACATAGCACAGGTTCCCTTTAACACCTTCCTGCCCAACCTATAGCAGATTGCTGCTAGGCAGGACACTCATCGTTGTGACTGGGTATCATATGACGTTCTGTCAAAACGAGCCGCTCACGGGGCTGCGCAGGAGCGCGATCTGTCACCGATTGTGTCCACGGGACACAGCCAACGACATATCACTACACCGGCCCGTTGCCAGTGTCATGTGACTGCTGTGACCAATCACAGCAGATCGCATATTGACTGTATACAATGGATGGCTTCCTGTCATGCCATCCATTGTATAAAATTATGTTGTTAGCTGTGACTGGTCAAGGCAGTCACAAGATACAGACAAGGCCAATCACAGCCCATATGTATCATGTGATCAGCTTTGCCCAGTCACAGCTAATCACAACAAAAGACTGAATGAATCAGTTTCATTCAGTAACAATGATTGCAAATATCAATGAAATACATTGGTATTAGCAATCATAATGTGTTAAAAAAATAAATCCTGATCTCTTGCCCAGAGTAGTACAATGCTACTATGGTAACATTGTATTGCTTTGGTCACAGTGTGCTGAAAAATAAAATGGTAAAAAAAAGAAAAAATGTAATAAAAAAAAAATAATAGAAACATTTGAAAAAAAATACAGATTCAATTATTAATATTATTTTCACCAAAGAAATGTAGCAGAATACATTTTGACCTAAATTTATGAAGAAATGTTATTTATTTGCAAAATTGTATAACAGAAACAAAAAAAGTGCTTTTTTTTAAAAGTTTCAGGTGTTTTTTGTTTTATTTAGCAAAAAATAAAAATCTCAGTGGTGATTAAATACCACCAAAAGAAAGCTCTATTTGTGTGAAAAAAATGCAAAAAATTTCATATGGGTACAGTGTTGCATAACCGCGCAATTGTCATTCAAAGTGCAACAGTGCTGAAAGCTGAAAATTGGCCTGTGCAGGAAGGGGGTGAAAGTGCCCGGCATTGAAGTGGTTAAAGACAGTTCCTTACAAAGCTAGGTAACACTAGAATGGTACTGAGTGCAGAGATATGCCAGGACTCTACAGTATGTCAGTTTCTCAGATTGAGCATTCTGTTTCACCTACCTTATTTGTTGAATACATCTCTTTACACATTTTTGATGGACTACTTTGCATTAGATTGCTTTTGTTCTTCTGGGAGAGACGGTATTGCCATCTGCTGCCAATTTGTTAACATCTTTTATCATGAAAAATGCTGATTCCTTCTAAGACCTTATTGTCTGAAGAAAAAAAATCCTTTTTCTTTTGGTTGCAAATACTTAGTGTGAAACTTCACTTTTGTTGAGAAAAAAGAAACTTTCCTGCTTAATTATGTACACTGCAAAGATCTAAGAATTTTACTGTAGTTTTCTACTGCTGCCTTTGGCCCTTGTCACCCAGAGAGAATTGTTTTTGCCCATAGACACTTATGCCAACTGTTATACTTCACTACTTCAAATTGTCCTTGTTTAGGGCCTTAAAGGGGACCTTACATCAGTTCACCAACATCAAGAGGAGAAGTACTTATTAGCTATCATCTACACCTTAGATCATCTTCACACCAATTGGGCCCCAACTAGCGTGCAGAAGACTCCATATTTTTCCTAAAGAGGCATTGGTTGATGATATACGAGAGCTCTCTCTATTTCAAATCTAATCCTTGCCATCAGGCTCTGAGATCCCCCAGTGAGGTTACCTGTTGACTTATAGCTGTTCTCCCTCGCTGGGGATTCAACAGTCACCTCAGATTGGAGGCAGTGGATTATTTCTTAAAGCAGGCCTGCTAACAGTTATTGGTACTTTACTGTAGATGCTGTTACTTTTGCTTAGATTCAACAAGAGTGATTATATTTGCTGCATATGCCAATGCTATTTTGTGCTTTTTGATAAAACTACGTTGAAATTCAATATAAACTTCATATTGTTTTACACAGACCTGTGTGGGAGTCCATTTTACAGCAGGGACTTATTTTGGTCACAAGAGTACGGTGGTGTCAGCAGAGGTTGGGCTTTCAGAAAGAGGTCCAGATTGACAGGGAACCCAAAAATTACTAAGAAACCCTTAAGGGGGTAGTGCTACATATAAAGCTTGTCTGAGCTGTCAGAAAAAAAGGGTGCAAAAAGCTGAAATTTCACTCTCAGTGAGGAGAGATCTTATTGGAGAGAAGGGACACACCCCCTTCACACAGGAACAAAGCTGAGGCTGTCAGCCACAGGCTGCGTGCTGGAGATCCTTTCCATCACCTTTTTTCTTTTTGTTTCAACAAAAACTTGTCAGAGGTGACGCATGCAGATAGCAGAGGAATGGGAGTAGACAGAAATGGCACCTAATGGGAGATTTACTAAAACTGGAGCTCTCACAATCTGGTGCAGCTGTGCATAGTAACCAATCAGCTTCAAGGTTTTACTGTAAAAGCTTAACTGAACAAACTGAAGTTAGAAGTATGATTTGTTACTAGGCACAGCTGCTGAATGCTCCAGTTTTAGTAAATACACATAATATAGAGGGATATGCTTTGTTCATATTTCATGTTTGAGATTTACATCGACTTTAAACTGACCTGTGCATTCCAGTTTCTTCCTACTTTCTGAGAGCTTTGTGAGAGTATCTGCTTGCTATATTCACATGATCAGTTTAAATGTTGCAATTTTAGAAAAACTGCTGGGAAAAGCATTACCATCTACATAAACAGGCATATCTCGGTTTACTAATTTAATGCGTTCTGCGGGACTTTTCATATTGTGAAACATTCGTAAACCGGAATGCGGTTTCCCATAGAAATGCATTGAAAACCAATTAATCCGTTTCCGGAGGGCAGAAAAAAGTAAAAAAAAAGTCTTTTATCTGTTCAAAACTCTTTATAAAGTGCACTTTAAAGGCATAAATACTGTACAGGGACATGATTAAAAATGAATTTGTAAATGCATTGAAAACAATGAATCCATTTGTATTGCGAAAAAAAAATCATAAATGCATTGAAAACTAATTAATCCGTTCCGGAGGTCAGAAAAAAGTCTTATCTGTTCAAAACTCTTTATAAAGTGCACTTTAAAGGCATAGTACTGTACAGGGACATGATTTTAAAAAATTCGGAAATGCATTGAAAACCAATTAATCCGTTCGTATTGCAAATAAATTAGTAAACCGAGGCATTATTTTTAATGGATTTTCATTTGTAAACCAAAAATTACGTTAACCGAGGCGTAAAATAGATCCGGCAGCCAGCAACAAAATACCCCCCCCCCCCAGCAACAATAGATGGACCCAGGCATAATACACCCCCCACCAGCAACAATAGATACTCCAGCATTAATAGACCCTCCAGCATTAAGCAACAATAGACCCCTCCCTCAGCAGTAGATCTACCCCAGTAACAATGGACACCCCAGCAAAATTAGACCCTGCCTCAACAATAGATCCCCCATTGACAATAAGTTCCCAAGCATCTAGCAACAGTGAACCCTCCAGCACACCCCAGCACCCCTTGTCACATACATTCAGTGTTGGAGGTGCTGGAACTGAGTTCCCCTGCATTCCTGCTGAAAAAAACCACTGACTATACCCTACTCTACTATACTGTACCGTACAATACCTTACTGTACTACATAATGCCTTACCACATCATACCATATTATACTTTATCGATTTTGTATTATTCTGTATCAAACCAAATATAGCATACAATAACAAAACACACCTCCCAACCTTAGAAAAGAAAACATGAAATATTAGACATAATAACATACATTCCATGAACTTCTCAAAATCTACTTCTAGTCTGACCAAATCTAGGCACATCACGGCTAGTTCTGAAAAATTGATTCTTCATTCTGGTCTGAAAACTAGGATGAGCCTTCAACTGGAATCTGTACATTTAAAGAACATCAAATGTTTTAATGTCATTTATCTAAATATGGGACTAAGTACATATTGCACTTGGTTATTTTCATATGCGTTCCTTTGTTTCTAAGCAGCATGGTCAAACAGGTTTTCATCCCCCTGTTCCACAATGCTAATAGAAAAGAGATGGATTTGTGATCGACAGCTCTGGTCTCTGGCAGCAGGGGCCACTCTGTAAACCAACACTGTCGTTCACAAAAGAAAATATCATACAGCCTGTGGTGCTGTGTGCCTATCAGAGGATGTACAAATGCACATACCTGCTGATTGATGGCAGTGCAATTTGAGCTTTCAGTTTTATGAATGTGCAATCAGTGATGTCCGGTTGAGTCATACATGGGGCAGCTTAACATTGCTCATCTTCATTCATAAAAGCTCACACCGCGATGCAGCGCTGTCTTCCATTGGCCAGGTTGTGTATGAGTATATGCGGACACCTATAGACACAGAGCCGCAGTGACATGTCATAAATGGACGTTCAGTACTGCTTGTTTATTCAAAATTGTAATAGGTCGCTTAGAGCGGCAGCTCTGTGTAATGTATCTGTGGCTGCATGTTTATACACAGGCTGCAGGCAGATCATTTACACAGAGTCTACACTGTCAGGGATATTTCACTATTATGAATGAATAAGCAGCATTGACTGTTCATTCATAGTAGTGACAGATCACTGAGCTTAAAGGGGGCAGAGCTCTGTGCTGACTGTACCTCCCCACAGGAATGACCATCATTTTGGTTTAAAAAGGGGGTGGAGCTACAGACAGCAATAAGAGGTGTCTTTAGGGGACAAAAGGGCCACCAGTGAGAATGGGACAATGTGCTATATGCAATTGATTCCCTAGGGAGTTAAATAAAATGTAAAAAAAAAATAATAATGAGGGTTGATGTTTAACCTTCCTGGCGGTATGATTATTTCAGATTTTTGGTGCTGAAAAAGAGGTACCATTTTCTTGCATGGAAATATGTATTTTTTTTTTATTGTAGGCCTTTAATTCTTAGGAATAACTCACTTAAATCTGTCCAAACCAGAGTCTAGTAAACATCCCGGGTAGGATAAAACTTGAAACACGAAATCATAAATTATAATTTAATAAATATTCATAAAAAATAATAATATAATAATAATAAATTTAATTTAATAATATAATCAAACCAAAAACACTGAAATTTGAAATATAGCACCAAATTCGCACATCACTGAGCAAAAGTCGCAAAATCGGTTTCAGTGTCTGATGACGAATTTCCCCACAAATCATTATCACTCAATTCTGCAAGTGTTTCTGATTTACTATCACTGTTCTCTAGCTGGTCTAAAACCACTTTTGACCTAAAGGGACGCTTTTTGGACGCCATGGACGTTTCTCAGTTTCCAGGCACAAAGAACAGTAAAAATGCAGGCAGGGCACAGGACAAAGCACTCGGGACAAAATGTATGTGAAATGGTTTGATACAGTAATGTTTTACTATGTGATTTTAGTGTATTTAGTGAATGTCACTTTTTGTCATTTTCAAATTTCCCGCCGTTCCGTCCCCCGTACGTCCCAACGCTCGCAGGGGACGGAACCCAGATGACAGATGCCGGCATCCGCCGGATTACATTGCCGGGGACACTGCAGGAGGGACATCACGGGAGCACAGGACAAGGTAAGTGATGGAGGGATCGCGGAGCAGCGCCGCATGGTAAGCCCGAGTGTAGTTCGGGGTTACTGCTTGTGGTACTGAAACTTTACCCCGAGCTACACTCGGGAATACCTCCAGGGAGGCTACCCTTCAGCTTCTAACTGTACATATATGTGACAGACCCCCTGACACCCCGCCTGGGTGCATCCACCAGAGATCTGCTTCCTTGCCACTGCAACACAGGAGCAAGGTATTATAGCTGATAAGTGCACCCAAGAACTAGACAACACTAGCTTAGGTGCAAACAGAAACTCTTTTATTGAACAGAAATACATGTTTTTATACACTTCAGAAATAGGGGCAGTCCCCACATGAACAATAAAACCAAATATTACACATTGAGATAAACATCCAACAATCATTAGGTAACAAGGTAAAGTTCAAACAAGATCAATCTCATCATGTAGAAACCTCAAGGAGGATTAGCCAACAGACTAAAACAATAGGTGACTCAAGTCAATTAACAATGGTAGAAAGACAACATAGTAAACACATCAAACCTTAATAAACAGATTACAGCAGGAGACCTCATCATCAGGTTGTTTTGAGCTGATTATATTAACATCTGCTCTGAGTCTCTTGAGTCTAGGAGGGGGGGTTTAAGCAGTCAATGCTGGTTTGGGCACAGAGACCCCAAATCTGTATCTGGGTCCAACAGTTCTCAGATTCTGTGTATTTTGGGGAGACATGAACTTGATTCCGAAGTATAAATTCTTCAAAGGGCCCCCAGGCACACACCTCCCAAAGAATAGAGCCCCCCCTCAGGTGCCAGGGCCAATGATCAGTAGACAACAGGCCAGTCCGCAGTCCCCTCCAAAAGCCCCTGTCCCGGTTGAAGTGGGTCTTCTTCTGTGAAGCTGCATGTATGCATACATGTGTTTGTGCTGAAAGCTCACTGTGCAGCGTGCTCCCAGCACAGAGAGTGGACTCTCACTGTGAGCCCCCAGTCTCGTAGTAATAATAGAGAACTGTGCGGCCAAGTTCCCGATTGCCTAATCACTGCAATAGCCTCTGATTTGCTATCACAGTGCACTGCATAGCTCGCCCCTGTATGTTTTCTCCTCGGAATGGAGGAAAAGATACATTGCATCTTTTTTCTCCTGGTGAAAGGAGAAAAATGGAAACAAATAAAAGTGAAAAAAAGCTAGATCAAGATTTGATCTAGATTCATATCAGGGTTAGTGTTAGGATCAGAGACAAAGATGGCGTCAAAGGTCAGGGTCAGAGTATTTTAGAATTAAAAAAAGGCATTTTTAAAATGAGTATCAGTGTCAGTTGAGTCAGTGTCAGTGCGTTTTAGGTAGGATAAAAGAAAAAAAAAACAAATATGCTCTGTTGTTTCTGGGCTCATATGACGGGTACATAGATACAACAAATAATGTGGTATTGCTGTGATTTTCAGAAGCATGAGAGTTTATTTTGGGTTGTCTTTTTTTGATAAGTTATGGTAATAGCAAGAAATATACAGCTTAAAAAAACATTTTTTTTTACTATTTTAGGCCAGTTTTCCTTTAATAAAAAAAAAATCAAGATATATCCAACATCGGCGGTAATTTACCACCAAATGAAAGCACAATTTGTCCTGAAAATACAAGGTATAATTCATCTGGATACACTAAGCAGTTGCGATGATATGTACAGTTTTATTAACATGACAAAAGTTGCAAAATTGTGTTCAGGTATTAGGATTTGTTTTACCTTCATCATGAAGGGGTTAAGAAGACTCCATTGCTAAAATCCTGCTTATATTCTAACCAAAAGTACACCCCTTGAGCAGCATATTTTCCTTTCCCATCTTTTTTTCAGAGTAGTTCAAATATTTATAGTGGTCAGTAAGATGAACTTGAGGCATATATTTGTTGTTTTATTAATTCAAATAACTCAGAGGAGTGTGCAGGGGATGTGGAGCCGTGCTGTCTGTCTAAGCCTGTACCTACCGGTCTCAGCGTAATGCATCTCTGTACATAGGCATGCTCTACAGCTCTTTGTCAGTCAAGGGAATTGGTTTGCATTAGGCATTCTGCTACATATAGTAAAATGTAGAACGCCATCAATATCAAGGACAAATGTTGCTGTGGCTTGAAAAATTTGTACTTGCCACATTTTATGAATGAGACAAGAAAGGCATTCAGCTGGCTTGTGTGTGATAAATACAGACATTAGTGATATTCATTGTCAAGCAGATTGTAAGTATCTTGTAAAGTGCCTATTGTTGACAGTGATTATTAATAAACATTGCTACCTATATTTTCTATCTGTGTAGCCGTACAGAGAATGTGTGCAGAGATTTTTAAGGTAAAGCAGTGACTGGAATGTGGTAGTCCAGTGTTTTGTTCTGCAGCCTTGGCTCCTGGGTTTGAATTCAGGCAGAGATACTATCTGAATAATCGGGTGACCAGTTTCTTTTGGTTGCAGACTTGCAAAAGACATATTGGGGAGGGCTGCAGGAATCTGCTTAATATCCTCTTAGATTGTAAGCTCTTATGAACAGGGCCCACTTGTAATTTATTGTATTGTAACAGTACTACTTTTATATTGTATAGAGCTGTGCAAACTGTTGGTGCCATATGTGGTGGTTTATGTAAGGATTTATTCTACTTATAAAGGGCGGTGTCCCTTTCCCTTAGATGAAATATTACAGTGCCTCAAGCCGTTAAAATACGGCAAATATTTAGTGAACCAATAATTTGGACACCTTGATAATTTGATCACCACTTATTATTATACCTTGAATCCTTTTAGCCAGTATGATTTCGTACCATACACACAAAATTTGCCTTATAATAGATAAATATAAAAATTTATTTATGTACAAAAATTATATATATATTAACACAAAACGCAAAAGACTGGTGATGAATAAATACTGGTACACACGATCAAAGATATACTATACCAATATCATACACGATACAATATTTCTAAATAACGAAAAACAAGATAACAATTTTTCTAGATGATAATGATTAAAAATTAAATTTAGTAATAACTGATAATTTAGAGTATTTCAGAGGTTATTTTCTCACATAACGTGGCCATAGGAATGGGAGAAGATATTCCCTGATAAATTATACTCTAACTAATAAAATTTAATAATTTATGAAATATGAAAAATTTGCAATATGACACCAACAATATCTAACAGTAATACAGGATCTCTCTATATATATATGAATACCCAATGCAGTTGTTATCACTCTGATGTAATTCTTATCATACTAAACAACAGATGAAATATACAATACAAAATTAAATGGACAGTCTCACCACACCCAGAACTTGGACTATGACACTTTCCCAGTGGATTCAGCTGGCAGTGGAACGCCTTCACAATGATGGCCACAGGGACAAGTGATAGATATGTAGTATAGTAGAGATTCAGAGGTTTAGAAGTTTAGTAGAAAGTTTAAAAAGTTTGAAAGGATGAAAGAGTGGTTATTCAGCAGAGATGGATTTCAGCCTTTTCAGATATCTTCAGCTTCCTCAGTCAGTTTTCAGTGAGGGGTTTTTTTTTAGTGAGTTTTTCTTTTCCAGGATTTTTTTTTTTAAATGAGGTGCATGGCTTTTTATACCATCTAAACTATTGTTCTAAGAGACCCTCCCAACAGGCTTTTGATTGGCCGGTCGAGAAGTGTACGTACCTAAGCTATCTCTCACCTGTCCGCCAGATGGCAGTCATGTACCATAGAACAATTTGAGTATTGATGATGACTCACACCGCGGGTGGAATTCAAGGTGATTTCAGGTATTAAATATATGTCTCATCCAAATATATATTTGCTTATACCTATAATGTTCTGGATAGGACTATTAAAGATATATGTATATTCAGTTATTCATTTCCCTGAGATACAAACTTGTGTGAAAGCATTTGTTTTCTGATACAACATACAACTGATGCTAATTCACAATATATCTTACTTTTCCTCATCTCAATACTCAAGTTAGTGATATACAATCCCATTGCTGAATGTATTTCCGTTTCAGAAAGAGTAGGAACAATGTATCTTTCTGTTAATGTCTTTGTGGATAAAAATATAGGTTCTAAGCTTTAACTTTTAGTCTTAAGAGTGACACATTAAACTGATGTTTGTCCATTGTAAAGATGATAGGCAACAACCAGGTGTCCTTGTAGTTTGAAAAGACTATTTGAAAAGACTGTTATCTCACCATTCTCCCCAAGGTTTGTTTACTCTTCTCAGACTTTAATATAGTCTCATATATTGTTCACTTGTTGGTGTGGTGATTCAATGTTTAGAGGTCTAACGTCTTATTTGACGGTCTAATTAACTTTTGTATATGCATTCTCCCCCCCCCGACCCCAATATACAAACAGTATTTGTTGACATATGCACCTTTTAGTTAGTCTCATAGTCGCCAGTTTAAATTACTCAGAATTGTCAGTCTTAGGCCACCTGTAGATAGTCAAACAGTCTATTGTCTCTGGAAAAAGTTCCCTTCACCCATTATCTGCATGTCTTTACTAGAGGGTCCTTTGAATTTCAACCAAAAAGAGTGGTTAGGCTAGGCAGGCGGCTAGGCTGGTCTGCTGTTGAAATAAAGTTATGTTTTTGATAAATAATTTCAAAAGGCACTACACATATAAATCCTGTATAATATTAATAAATATTAATCCAAGAGAAGCTCCAAGTAAGGAACTGAAGGTTAGCACAAGAGGACATCAAAGACCTAATCAGGCGAACTCTGTGTGTGAAGAAACATGTGATACTCTCTGCTGGAAGAGAAATCCAGCTTCAGTGCTCCCTGAACCATTGGCCTATCCCCCTAAAAGAACTTCTGCCACCATTGCCATTAGTCACCACATCTCAGAGTGGAGTTGCCCTTTTGCCAACAAGCCAATTTGCCATTTTAATACTTTATTTTTCTAAAAGTTGCTCTTTTCCTAGCACATTAAAGGAGACAACATGCAAGTCAAGTGTCATTTAAAGGGAAAGTCTTTGTCTTCAATTCTATCTCCTCTTTGTATCAATCCTAACAGGAACTACCACTTACATCACCTACAATCCTGTTTATTTGTGCACCAACTGGGCCGCAGCAAGCGTGCAGAAGAGTCCTTACAGCACTTAAAGGGACATTGACTATCCTGGTCAAGGAGCTCTCTCGCTTAAATTTAAACCTTGCTGCCAGACTCTGAGGGCCCAAAGTGAGCTAGTCTCATTGTTGCTACTTCTTATTGCTCACTGGGGTTGTTACCACCTCATGTCGGAGGCATTGGGTTACCTTCTGAAAGCAGGCCTGCTAACATTGAACTTCTGCTATATGTGTTACTTCTTTGCTTAGCGTTGCTAAGAGTAATTATTGCCATTGCAAGTATCAATACCAGTCTGTACTGTTCAACTAAGTTTGCATTGAAGTTTAATATAAACTTCATATCAGTTTTCTATATTCTGTGAGTGAGTTTACTTTCTGGTGTTAATTTACTCAGCAGGGGTTGAGCTTCCAGAGAAGGGGTCCAGAACAACAGGGATCCTGAAAATAACTCAGGGACTCCTAAGGGAGTAATGCTATATGTGTTGCGTTTGAAAGATAAAGCTCTAGCTATTGATATGCTAATGAACTCATAGGGCTGGTTTATGAGCTCAGCACAGGAAGCTCATTACAGGATATGATGTAGCAGGAAAAAAGGGAGGGAAATAGGATTGGAACTATGTGTTCAAGACAAAGGAGCACTACCGGCCGCCACTCGGTAGTTCAGCCTTACCTTAGAAACCATTGATCCCAGTGCTGTGCATAGAGATAAGTGAAGGAAAGATGGCCGCTACACATCTCTATGCTCTTGGAGGACCAGAGCGATGTCACTTCCTGTTCCGGACTTTTCTTTTAAAGCACTAGAGGACCTGCCACTAATTAGTTCTATCATGCATGTATGCATTTCTTGTGATAAGAATAAAAGTGATTAACATTTTTTTAAAGGAAGAGTGCATAAACCCCCCCCCAGAAAAACCATGAAATAATTTTTTTTTAAAAGTCTAAAGTGCCCCCTGTTCCCCCCGTGCTCGCACATAGTGGTGAACGCATACGTAGGCCATGCCCACATATGTAAATGGTGTTCAAACCACACACGTGAGGTATCGCCACGAACATCGGAGCAAGAGCAATAATTCTCACACTAGAACTCCTCTGCAACATTACACTGCTAACCTGTTGAAATTCTTAAAGCATCACCCATGGAGATTTTTACGTATAGCAGTTTCATGCCATTCCACGAGCGTGCACAATTTTAAAGCGTGGCATGTTGGGTATCTATTTACTCATCGTAACATCCTCTTTCATACTTTACAAAAAATTGGGGTATATATTGTTTTTTTAATCAAAGTGTATTTTTTTCAAAAAATATATATTCATTTTTAAAAACTGTGCATTTTGGTTTTGGTTTTCAGCCAAGTGCATTTTGAAATTTCGGTTTTGGTTTCGGCACCAGAATTTTAATTTCGGTGTACCACTAAACAATACACTATAGAGTTTTAAGCTTCCTTGGCTTATACAGCAAAGAACCTTAATAGAGACCAAGAAAAACACCATTTGACAGAAGACAAACTAAAGATCGACTTTTGAGATGAGGTTAATACTATACTGGAAATAGAAAAACGTACTTAACAGCATAGGGGCTGCCCACAAAAAAATTCCAAAAACTGTGGTCTCCTTAGTTATTGTCCACCCTGTCAGCCTAGCAAAGCCATTCCTAAGATTAATCTTGGATTCTGACTTCCTCTTTTGCTTCCACATTCAATCGCTGTCCAAATATTGCTGCCTTATCAGTCCTCTTCTCCCCTCTCAGGGCCTCCTGCCCTCTAGCTCTTTTATCACTTCCTTCCATGTTCACTTTTAGGACTTCTCCAGAGTACCTCTGGAATTCCCTACCTCAATCTGTCCAGATGTCTCCCACCCTGTCCACTTTTAACCATTTGCCCTCCAGAGGATTTACCCCCCTTCCTGACCAGGTCATTTTTTGCGAAACGGCGCTGTGTTACTTTAACTGACAATTGCGCTGTCATGCAATGCTGCTCCCAAATGAAATGTATGTCCTTTTTTCCCACAAATAGAGCTATCTTTCAGTGCTATTTGATCGCCTGTGCGGATTTTATTTTTTGCGCTGTAAACAAAAAAACAACCAACAATTTTGAGAAAAATACAATATTTTTTACTTTTTGCCATTAAACATGTCCAGTAAAATTTTTTTTAAAAAATCAAATTTTGTCATAAATTTAGGCCAAAATATATTCTGCTCCATGTCTTAACTAAAAAAAAATCCCAATATGTGTAAATTAATTGATTTACGTGAAAGTTATAGAGTTTACAAATGGCGGTTTAGATCCTGGAGTTTATTTTGTTTTTATACTAATAATGGCGGCGATCAGCGACTTATAGTGGGACTGCTGGACTGCAGCGGGCATTCTGACACTGGGGGGAACTGACTAACTGTCACTGACATCCCCAGTGACACTAATACAGTTATCAGTGCAATAAAATGCACTGACACTGTACTAATGACACTGGGCAGGAAGGGGTAAACATCTGGGGCGATCAAAGGGTTAACTGTGTGCTGTTTTATTGCGTGCTGTTTTACTGTGTGTGTGTTTTCTTTGTATTTTCTGTTATGCAGAGTAATACAAAGCAATGTGCTGGAGCTGACAGGGGAGAGATCTGTATTCTTTACATACAGACCTTTCCCCCATCAGTGATACTCAGCGATCGCCAGGTGCCGGCGTGGAATCTCCCGGACCCGGTGATCTGAAGCTGCCAATGGCGGTGACCAGAATACCTGGAAATGCAAAATCACGTCTATATACGTGTTTTTGCGCAGCCCTGCCGCCTTGTAGCAGTATTTCTGCTATAGGGCGGCAGGCAAGCGGTTAATAAACAGTATTTCTACTTTCTCTTTCAGCTCATCCCACATAGTTGTTAACTTTTGTATCAATTATATTGCAAGCTCTCATGAGCTCTCCCTCTGAACCCTTTTGTATTGAATTGAATTGTATTGTTATTCTACTTTTTCCCTTTATTTTGGAAAGCCCTGTACAAACTGATGAAGCTGTAGAAATATTGTATAATATTAAAAATAATATGCCATATCGCTCTGTATTAACATACTACTACACTGAATTACTTGAGGCTTTCTTAGAAAGACAGGATTGGTCCACTGACACTCAGACACATTTGACAGGCCGGTATTATTAAAAGCAGTGCTGTCCATAGTAAACTTATTGTGCTAATGTTCAGGGACATTTTGCTTAAGGTAATCGCCGAGGCTTCGGACATTCTCATGTTTATTGGAGAAATTAATAGGCTTTGCCCTGGTGAGCTGTCATTCAGAAACTAAGAGCAGCATATAAAACAGCATTAGGCAACAAAGAAGAGACAGAATATTTGTTTATATGTAGAAAGCGGCTTATCAACCTCACAAGGATGATAAATTACCTTAGACATCCGCTATCACAAAAGTTATGTAAGAATCCAGAAAATATATCTTGTGCTAAGAATATCCAGAAATGTTAGCTGTAGTGAAATTATAAATGCTTTAAAAGAGAAATAGAGAGAAGACAGGGTTTTAACATAAATGTGCCAGTTCTTTGAATGATGTATTTCACCTACTAATCTGTCATACTGTAGGCAGCGTGAAGAAAAGGTCCTCTGGCATCATGGCAAAGATACATGATTCCCCTGAACTGAGACAAATGCTGCTCACATAGCTGCACATACAGTGGCTGAGCTGGAACAAGTGCAAAAATAAATGACATGTACCCTCTGCCAGATCTAGATTTTCTGCCTTTTGGTCCCTTTGGAGGCGGGGGGGTTAGGGCTAGAGGACAGAAAGCCTCTGCCTATGTCAATCCTTAACAATGTGAACTGATGAGATGGTTCTACCGTAGCTAGGATCCTATTCTGCCTTACAGCCCCATACTGTATGAGCTAAATGCTCAATTAGCTGGGGGGGGGGGGTGTTGGGGAGTAAGTAGAAATTCTTAATATTTTCCTTACTCCTGCAGGCTTCCTCCTCTATTGAACCAGTCCCCTAAAACAAAGGTACTTCACTTCAGTGCCTACCTGGCCACATTTTATGGGAAAAAGGTGAGGGTTCACCTACGTTCCAGAGTTTCAGACATGGGCATAGCATCAGGGGTTGCAGGGGTCACAATTGCGAACCCAGCTCTAGCTCCAGGGGACCCGTGCAGTCTTCGTGTCATATTAGCATACCATCCACAAAATCCCAGAGTCAAGCTCTGATCCACCTTGTGTCCCACAGCCGAGAACCAATACTCTAGTACTCTGCTTTCACTTTGCCTTCCACAGTCCTCACTGTGAATTGTGAAGCTGAGAACCTTCAGCGTCATTTCCTGAATGGAGAGGAGGACAGAGTGAGAGCAGCCTGGGACAGTGCTGTGTGCTGACAACAGTGGAGGTAACAAAGCTGTCAGAGCTGATCAAGCCAGGAGGAGAAGGAGAACGCTGCCTGGTAGCTGCGATGGGACTGCTCTCATTGGTGAGGTAGGACACCGCACAGTGTCAGCTAGTCACCATCGGGGATTATCTGTACCCCCCCCCCCATGCAGGGATGTCCATTCACCCCACAACACTCACAGATGGAAAGAGATACACGCCACCCCCACCCCTCCCCACAACACCTGCCAACACTGACAGAAAAATCCCCTAACACCTCCTGGGGAGCCCCAGATTATATTGTGTCAGTTTGAAAAGCACCAGCACAGGGAGTGGGGGGGCTGGATGGGGTATCTATCATAACCAGAATGGGGGGAGAATGTGTCATTACCAGGAGGGAGGGGGGACCTCTGTTATTACCTTAGTGGGTGGAGGCATTTGATTCATTACAACTGGTGAGGGAACATGTGTCATTACCAGAAGGGGGACAGGGTTGCCAATCACCCATAAATGCCCGGGATAGGCAACCGCTTCCCGTATTAAAAAAAAAATTATATATATATCTATATCTATATATATATATATATATATATATATATATATATATACAGTTGCAAGAAAAAGTATGTGAACCCCTTGGGATTACGTGGAGTTTTGCATGAATTGGGCATAAAATGTGCTCTGAACGTCATCTAAGTCACAACAATAGAAGAACACTGTCTGCTGAACATAATACTACACAAACATTAGATGTTGCCATGGTTTAATTGCACATAACATGTAAACATTCACAGTGCAGGGAGGAAAAAGTATGTGAACCTTTGGACTTAATAACTGGTTGACCCTCCTTTGGCAGCAATAACCTCAACCAAACGTTTCCTGTAGTTGCAGATCAGACCTGCACAACGATCTGGAGTAATTTTGGACCACTCCTCTTCACAAAACTGTTTCAGTGTAGCAATATTCTTGGGATGTCTGGTGTGAATCGCTCTCTTAAGGTCATGCCACAGCATTTCAATCGGGTTGAGGTCAGGACTCTGACTGGGCCACTCCAGAAGGCGTATTCTGTGCTGTTGCAGCCATTGGTTTGTTGAATTACTTGTATGCTTTGGGTCATTGTCCTGTTGCCTCACCCATCCTCTGCAGAGCTTCAGTTGGCGGACAGATGGTCGTACGTTTTCCTGCAAAATGTCTTGATAAACTCTGGAATTCATTTTCCCATCAATGACAACAATCCATCCAGGCCCTGAGGCAGCAAAGCAGCCCCAAACCATGATGCTCCCTCCGCCATGTTTTACAGTGGGGATGAGGTTTTGATGTTGGTGTGCTGTGCCTTTTTTTCTCCACACATAGTGTTGTGTGTTCTTCCCAAACAACTCAATCTTGGTTTCATCTGTCCACAGTATATTTTGCCAGTAGTGCTGTGGAACATCCAGGTGCTCTTTTGCATACTTCAAACGTGCTGCAATATTCTTTTTGGACAGCAATGGCTTCCTCCGTGGTGTCCTCCCATGTACTCCATTCTTGTTTAATGTTTTCCTTATTGTAGATGTGTCAACAAAAATGTTAGTATGTGCCAGAGATTTCTGTAGGTCTTTAGCTGACACTCTGGGATTCTTCTTTACCTCATGCAGCATTCTGCGCTGTGCTCTTGCAGTCATTTTTACAGGACGACCACCCCTAGGGAGAGTAGCAACAGTGCTAAACTTTCTCCATTTGTAGACAGTCTGTCTTACCGTGGACTCAAGGCTTTTGGAGATACTTTTGTAACCCTTTCCAGCTTCATGCAAGTCAACAATTCTTGATCGTAGGTCTTCTGATAGCTCTTTTCTGCGAGGCATGGTTCACATCAGACAGTGCTTCTTGAAACCAGTAAACCCAAAACAGGTGTGTGTTTTTTAAGGGCAGGACAGCTGTCAGCAACACATCCAATATCATCACACTGATTGGAGTCAAAGTTGGCTCACTCCTGGCTCCAATTATCTCTGGGAGAAGTCATTAAGCTAGGGCTTCACATACTTTTTCCTCCCTGCACTGTGAATGTTTACATGTTATGTGCAATTAAACCATGGCAACATCTCATATTTGTGTAGTATTATGTTCAGCAGACTGTGTTCTTCTATTGTTGTGACTTAGATGCCATTCAGAGCACATTTTATGCCCAATTCATGCAAAACTCCACGTAATCCCAAGGGGTTCACATACTTTTTCTTGCAACTGTATATATATATATATATAGATATATATAGATATATAGCCAGCCGAATGGTGCTCAGGCTCGGGTTCAGGGTGGGCTTGTGCAAGCACAGTGACATATTTTCCGAAAAGCAGGTCTGAATGCAAGGAAGGAAGCTGGAGTGCCGCCCCAGGACTAGGAGATGGAGGAGGATCAAAGGCAAAGTCTGCCCTCAGTGCCCTGCACCCGGCAAGCAATTACGGAGGTCAGTGTGAAGGACACAACAGTTCCAGCCAAGAGATACCACAGTCTGTTGGGAGGCGGGGTTAGGTTGCTGATGTAAGGGTGGAGTGAATACACTAAGGTAAGAAGGGGGACACTGATATAAAGGTTCCTCCTTATATCAGTAACCCCCCCCAATACCATAAGGTATTCACTCTGCGGAAGTTGGTCTGTGGTCACCAGATTTCCCCCTACATCTGGCGATCCCCTAAATCAGTATCCTCAGAGTTCCCATTTACATCATAGTTTGCAGGATTTCCCCTTACAGTGCAAGGAGGAACTCTGCAAACCCTGATGTAAAGGGGAACTCTGGAGACCTTAATGTAAGGGGGAACTCTGTGGACTGTGATGTAAAGAGGAACTCTGTAGACTGTAATGCAAAGGAGAACTCTGTGGAGTCTGATGTAAAGGCAAATGTGGGGAACTCTGGGGACTCCAGACCCCCTTACATCAGAATTTTCCTTTACACCACAGCATCCCCCTTACATGAGAGTCCTCAGAGTTCTCCTTTACATCCCAGTCCACAGTGTTCCCTTTTACATCAGGGTCCGCAGAGTCCCCCCTTGCACTGTAAAGGGGAATCCTGCATACTCTGATGTAAGGGGGACTATGAGGGCACTGATGTAAAGGGGAACCCTGTATACTCTGATGTAAGAGAGTACTCTGGGGACTCATAACTCTTCAGCCACTTGTAGTATCTTGGCATGCAGTGGGAGTAGCTTTGCGCGCCATGTAAGTGAGGGTTGGTAGTGGGGGGGCCCCAGGTCAACTCCTGCATCGGAGCCCACAAGCGTCCAGCTATGCCTCTGGTTTCAGATAGAGAAGGAGTGCATAAAACTACAGAAAACACAGAAAATCTGGAAATCAAAACATAGCAAGACATGAAAAAAACATAAACCGGTGAACATAAAAAAATCTAAATACAGCTAAATGTTTTTACTTCACATTCTTAAAAAAAGACAATTAATAAAGGTTATTGAACAGATTCCTGTCCCAGCTATAATAGAATCCTGTGTGCATTCTGGTACAACATACCAACATACAATATGTAGAACATGTGAAAAATTGAGGATGCTACTCATAAGAGTCCAGCACATGCAGACAGGAAGCTATCAGCTACCAACATTTTTGAAAAGTTATGTTTGAAATGTTGAAAGGGACACACTCCATGGAATATTTACAAGACCAAAAGGGACCATATTATTATATTATTATTATTATACAGGATTTATATAGCACCAACAGTTTACGCAGGGCTGTACAACATACACATACATTGTCTAAATGGTTAGCAATTCTGCTTGGCAGTACTAGGGTCGTTGGTTTGAATCCCAACCACGACACCACCTGCCTGAACTTTGCATGTTCTCCCTGTGCCTGCGTGGGTTTCCTCCAGGTACTCTGGTTTCCTCCCACATTCCAAAGACATGCTGATAGGTTAATTGGATCTTGTCTAAATTGGCCCTAGTATGTGTATGTATGAGTTAGGGACCTTAAACTGTACACCCCTTGAGGGTTAGGGACTGATGTGAATGTTCAATATATATGTAAAGTGCTGCATAAATTGACAGTGTTATATAAGTACCTGTAATAAATTAAAAAAAATAAGGGCAGACAGTACAATTACAATACAAATGAATAGAGGAGGATTCAGAGGGCCCTGCTCGTTAGAGCTTACAATCTAGGATAAAAGAAGTTCTTTGTAAGGGTTTATATACCCTTTAAATCCTATTAGTTTATTTGTTGCTGCCTTTGTCATGTTGGGAAGGTTCCCGTTCACTTGCTGTCGCAAAAACACAACAGGAAGTGAAAGGAAATCTCTCCAAAGTAATGGAAATTAGAATGTTGTCATCAGAGCAGGTGTCCCCATTGGAAGATTTACCTTCACTGCTTGTTCTGGTGTTCCAGAGAAAGAAAGAAATAGTCTTCTCCTAGTAGTTTTTTCTATTAGTACAGATCACACAGGGTCAGTACACAAAGGAGGAGATTTACTTCAGCTTGTTCAGTTAAGTTTTGACAATAAAACCTAGAAGCTGATTGGTTGCCTTGCCGAGCAGCACCAGATTCTGTGGGCACCAGTTTTAGTAAACCCCCCCTCCAATGTGTACTGTCTGGCTTACTCAGCAGAGAATTATAAGTTCAGTGGGCCTGTTATGGATTTATTTTCAGACAGCTGTGATATTTATCTGTACTACAGACTGGTTGCCCACTGCTGGCTTATAGGTTAATGCCTTAACATAGCGAAGAAGATCTTTGCTGAATCCGATTTGACAGTAAACCTCGTACAAACAATAAATACAGAGGTCACAATGCTAAGCTACAAGTCTGAGTTAGACATCACAGACGGGGGAAATGTGGCCTTGATTTTCGATTGCAATATCGTCAAGAAAACTTTACTAGTATTTTCACTCTGTGTATAGATACTCTGTTAACAAACTGTTTAGTGAAGGAACACTATCATCGTTTAAACATTACAAAGAATATAACAGAATATGCAAAAAGGAAATAAAGGATGCAAAAATTGAAAACGAATGACAGATTGCAAAAAAAAGCAGGACCAACCCCAACAAATTCTTCAAATATATTAATATTAAGGTCCGGTCTGAGCATGTAGGCCCTTAACAAAATAATCTAGAGTGGGTGACTGGGGACAAAGAGCAGGCACATTTATTAATACCTTCTTCAGCTCTGTGTATACAAAGGAGCATGGGGGAGCTCTTGTCCATAATGGGCATGGTATTGACACAGCTCCAGATGATCCACATTGGCTCACAATTGATATGATCCAAAAATACTTAGACAGAATAAATGTGAATAAAGCACCAGATGGCATACACTCACAGGTCCTTAAAGAATTGAGCTGTCATTTCAAAGCCATTGTTTCTAATTTTTAGGGACTCGTTAATGATTGGCATAATACCACTGGATTGGCGTAAGGCCAATGTGGTGCCAATATTTAGAAAGGGGTCAAAATCCTTACCAAGTAATTATAGACCTGTTAGTTTAACTTCTATAGTTGGGAAGATACTGGAGAGTTTAATAAAAGACCACATAGATGAGTTCTTGCTGGAAAAAATATTTTAAGCAACAGACAACATGGATTCATGAAAGACGGAAATCTGATTTTTTTTTTTTTATGAGGAGGTGAGCAAAACCTTGGACAGAGGGGTGGCGGTGGACATGGTATACTTGGACAGAGGGGTGGTGGTGGATGTGGTATACTTGGACAGAGGGGTGGTGGTGGACATGGTATACTTGGACAGAGGGGTGGTGGTGGATGTGGTATACTTGGACAGAGGAGTGGTGGTGGATGTGGTATACTTAGATTTTGCAAAAGTGTTTGACACAGTTCCCCACACATGGCTAATTTGTAAGGGAAAGTCTACAGGCTTGGAAAAATCTGTATATAAATGGAGGGAAAACTGGCTAAAAGATCGTATTCAGAGAGTAGTGGTAAATGATTTATACTCTGAATGGTCTAGGGTTGTCAGTGGTGTACCCCAAGGTTCAGTGTTGGGACCCTTACTTTTTAATATATTTATAACCAATAAAGGGTCTGGGATTAAAAATCCCATTTCAGTCTTTGCAGATGACACCAAGCTGTGCAGTGGAATAACGTCCTTACAGGATGTCTTCAATATACAAGCCGACCTCAATGTACTGTTTAATTGGGCAACTATGTGGCAAATGAGGTTTAATGTTGATAAATGTAAGGTTATGCACTTGAGGGCTAAGAATAAGCATGCATCATACATACTAGGGGGGTACAACTGGGGGAATCAATGGTGGAGAAGGATCTGGGGGTTCTGGTAGGTCACAAGCTTAATAATGGCATGTAATGCCAAGCTGCGGTTTCTAAAGCGAGCAAAATCCTCTCTTGTATTAAAAGAGGTATAGACTCCAGAGAGAGAGATATCATATTACCCCGGTACAAATCATTAGTAAGACCTCATCTGGAATATGCAGTTCAGTTTTGGGCACCAATTCACAATAAGAACATTGGAGAACTGGAGAAAGTGCAGAGAAGGGCAACCAAACTGATAAGAGGCATGGAGGAGATCAGCTATGAGGAAAGATTAGAAGAACTGAATTTACTGTGTGTGTGTTTACTAGGGAAACATGCTGCTGTGTATTTCTCTGCTGTGCAGAGAAATACACAGCAGCATGATACTGTTGGCAGGAGAGAGACCTGTGTTATTTACACACACGTCTCTCCTCTGTCAGTGATACTCCACAATCACTGGGTGCCGGCGGGGAATCAATGGCGGCGTGGGTGGGGCGGCGCGCCTGCCGCCTACCCGGAAATGCAAAATCATGCATATATACGTGATTTTGCGCAGCCTTGCTGTCCTGTAGCAATAGTTCTGCTATAGGGCGGTAGGGAAGGGGTTAAACCTTGTTTCTTTGTAGACTTTGTAATTCTATTTGTATATACTGACAGCCATTAAAAATCAGTCTCTACTTCTCGGTTTGCAGTGCTGCACAATGGTTGTGCTTTACTGCTTCTTCTTACAATAGAAGTCTTTATATTGTAGTAAGAGTTATTCAAAGTGTTCAGGATTAGGAAAAAAGCTGTGTGTTAAGCTTTAGCCAGCTCTCTATTAAGGACTAAAAACTAATTTTACACCAGGCTACACAGCCATGTCTGATAAATGCAATTAACACAATCAACACTTTTATTTTCTAACTTAATTTGTAAGAAATGGGGACACCTTTAAATATCAGACTTTAGTTAAAGTGGTTATAAACCTCTGACATGAAATATGTACAATACATATCTCTCTATTGTGTGTACTTGTCTCAATCCAGAGCACTTTGTGTAATTTCTGCCTGCTGCCTTGTTCCTCTGCTATTATCTTGATCACTTTTGGCGTGTTTCCTGACAGCAAGTGAAAAAATGTGAGGGATCTCCAGCACACAACCTGTGATTGACAGCCTCTTCTCTATTTCTGTGTACTGTGTGAAGGAGGGTGTGTCCCTTCCCTCTGATCTCAGAGCTCTTCCCACTGAGCTTTGCAGTGTGTAATTTCAGTTCTCCACCCTTTGTCTTCAGCTAAACAGATACAACTTATATAAGATGATTTGTTTCATCTCTGTGTATCACCTGAGATCAGTCACTTCACTTCATATGCAAGGGTTTGCAACCACTTTAAGTAGTTTGTTAACCACTTGCCCTCCAGAGGATTTACCCCCTTCCTGACCAGGCCATTTTTTGCGATACGGCGCTGAGTTACTTTAGCTGACAAGTGCACGGTCATGCAACACTGCACCCAAATGAAATTTACGTCCTTTTTTTCCCCACAAATAGAGCTTGATTTCAGTGGTACTTGATCACCTCTGTGTTTTTTTTTTGTGCTATAAACATATTTTGAGGAAAAAACTATAATTTTTACTCTTTGCTATTAAACATTTCCAATAAAAAAAATTTAAAAATCAAATTTTGTCAAATTTAGGCCAAAATATATCCTGCTACATGTCTTTGCTACAAAAAATCCCAATATGTGTAAATAATTGGTTTACATGAAAGTTATAGCGTTTACAAATGGTGGTATATATATATATATATATATATTTTTTTTTTTTTTTTTTTTTTAATAGTACTGGCATCGATAAGTGAATTCTGACACTGGGGGAACTGACTTTGTGTCACGACATCCCCCGTGACACCAGTACAGTGATCAGTGCTAATAAAAAGCACTGACAGTGTACTAATGGTGCTGGGCAAGACACAGTTAACATCTAGGGTGATCAAAGGGTTAACTGTGTGCTGTTTTACACTGTAAGCACACTGTTTTGTATGGCTCTGCTATGCAGAGCTATTCAAAGCAGTGTGCAGGAGCTGACTGGGGAGAGATTTATTTATTTTATTTACTTATTTCAGGTACTTATATAGCACTGTCAATTTACACAGCACTTTACATATATATTGTACATTCACATCAGTCCCTAACCCTCAAGGGGCATACAATCTAAGGTCCCTAACTCACATTCATACATAGACATATTAGGGACAATTTAGACAGGAGCCAATTAACCTACCAGCATGTCTTTGGCATTTGGGAGGAAACCAGAGTACCCAGAGGAAACCCACGCAGGCACAGGGAGAACATGCAAACTCCAGGCAAGTGGTGCCGTGGCTGGGATTCAAACCAACGACCCTAGTACTGCCAGGCGGAAGTGCTAACCATTTAGCCACTGTGCTGCCCAGATCTATGTTGTTTATACACATGTCTCTCCCCCATCGGAGATACTCGTCGATCACCGGGTGCCTGCGAGGGATCACTGTCCGGGACTGTGATTCCTCGCTTCTCTCTATAGATTCTCTCTATCTAATGGCTGGGTTCCAGTGTGCGGTGTTTCCACCTTCTGTTTCCAATACTCATATTCCAACTATCAATTGAGAGCCGAGGCTGCAAATGATGGCGCTATATATACGTGATTTTGTGCACTTGTGCTGCCTTGTAGCAGTATTTTTGCTATAGGGTGGCATGGAAGAGGTTAATTAAAAGTATAAATAGTTTTTCTTATATCCGTAGGAAACATTACATTTGCGGTAACTGCATCTAGCAGACAGAAGGTGACAAATTGTCTGATCCATTGAAAATAAATGCTCTCCCTGTGTGGCTAATGTCTTATCTAAATAGTTGTTAACCATTAGCCGCCCGGCCAATGGCCGTTTGGCGGCTTCAAATGTGCTCCTGTATTCCGGGTGCACGCCATTTGGCGTGCTCCCGCACATGCGCGGTTTGCGCGGTTGCAGAGCGACGCAGCAGTGCGATCTGTCACCGCCCGTGCACCTTGGACACGGCCGATGACAGATCCGAGTACCGGCTCCCGTTGCCGGTACCATGTGACCTGCTGTGACCAATCACAGCAGGTCACATGACAGTTGTATACAATGGATGGCTTCATTCATGATGCCATCCATTGTATACTAGTGCCTAGCTGTGAATGGTCACAGCTAATCACATGCACATGTCATGTGATTAGCTGTGACCAAATCACAGCTAAGCAGAAAAAAAAAAAAAAAAGCTGAATGAATCGATTTCATTCAGGTAAATGCTTGCTTATAGCAAAGTAATTCTTTGCTATAAGCAAATTGTGTAAAAAAAAAAAAAAATACTGATCACTTCCCCAAAGTAGTACAATGTTACTATGGTAACATTGTACTATTTTGGTCATAGTAAAATATGAAAAAAAAATCTTAAAAAAAATAAAAAAAAATGTAATAAAAAATTAAATATAATAAAAAAATTAAAAAAAATTAAAAATATATATATATATTTTTTTTTCATACTGTCACCAGTCAGTGTCGCTGTTCACCGCCATGCCAGTTATATGATGTACTGCACTGGTGACAGTATGTAAAAAAAAAAATAGTGAAAATAATTTTTTTAATTTTTTCATTTTCCGAAAAATTATGACAAAAAAATACAACTTCAAAAAACTCGCCATTCCTCTTATGAAGTACGTTGGACTGTCTACTCTGCAAAAAGGGGTCATTTGGGGGATATCTGTACTGTTCTGACATTCTTGGACCTCAAGATATTAGATTGGCTGTCAGTACTTCAGGATTGATCAATTTTCAGATCTATACCATAGTTTGTGAACTCTATAACTTTCCTACAAACTAAAAAAATACATCCTAATTTGGGTTATTTTCACCAAAGACATGTAGCAGAATACATCTCGGCCTAAATTTATGAAGAACAATTTATTTGTAAACTTTTATAACAGAAACAAAGAAAAATGTGTTTTTTTTTCAAAATTTTTGGTCTTTTTTTGTTAGCAAAAAATAAAAACCCCAGCGGTGATTAAATACCACCAAAAGAAAGCTCTAGTTGTGTGAAGAAAATGATAACATTTTAGTTTGGGTACAGTGTTGTATGACCGCGCAATTGTCATTCAAAGTGTGAGAGCGCTGAAACCTGAAAAATGGCCTGGGCAGGAAGGGGGAAAATTGCACGGTATTGAAACGGTTAAGCATGCAGGCAAAATAATTCTAATAGCAAATGTACCCAGGTAGCTGGCTACAAATTTAATATAATAATGAAAATACGGAAGAGCAGGTACTTAAAATGTTAAAGTCAAACCAGAAATTAGACAATTTTAGACAAGCACTACAATAATAACGTAAAATATGTCCTTTTTAAAAATACCAGAGATCAGTCACTTCACTAGGTATATGTAACGGTTTACAAGCACTTTAGTCATAGAGGTGAGAGGGTGATAAGAGCCTGCTATCTCAGTTACCCTCTCATCTCTATGATTAAGACCTGTAGGCAGGGCGTAACATGTCAGAGGAGCATAGCCTGGAGGAGTGCAGGCTGAAGCTGTATCTTTACCTCTCTATATAGTGGCTGGGTTCCAGTGTGCAGTGTTTCCACCTTCTGTTTCCAATACTCATATTCCATTTATCTCTTTCACTGTCCCCTCTCTGAGATTGTTCGCTGGTCATCTTCCAGACTGTGATGGTTAGCATCATCTGACCCACTTCCTGTGAACCCGATGTATAAATGACATGCCTCCCTATATGGAAGAAAAATATATATGAAGTAGATTTTAAAAATATTTTTTCCAAATATATTGACATATATTTGAAATGCTACAATTTTGGCCATATTCAATATATTTCAAAATATATTTCAATAAATATATATATATATATATATATATACACTGCATGTTGAAATGCGTTGTTTATATATTACAAAATATATGAAAAATATTTTTAAAAATATATATTTTAAAATATATTCTTCAGATTTTTATTGAAATATATTTTGAAACATATTGAATATGGTCAAGATTGTATTGTAGCATTTCAAATATATGTCAATATATTTATGAAGAATATTTTTAAAAGAAATTTCATATATATTTTTCTTCCATGTGGGCAAGGAGGCAGCTGATTGCAGACTGGGCAACAGTACCCTGGATTGAATGGCACTTGCCTGTTATGACTTTAGTTCTGCTCAGTACAGGAGAAGGAACAGCCACCACTGAGCTAAAAGAAGAAGGAAGGCTCCGTGATATGACTAAATTGAAAGTAAAAATATAATGGTTTTGGATCAATATGATTTTAGGTTTATTAAACTGATGTTTTATATCTGTTTTTAGTATATGTATACAATGTATTAATTTCAAGTAAACAAATAGTATAGTAAATGATAAAGGATTTCCAGAGCATTATGGCTTATGTAAAGAGACAGCACAGCAGGGGTTCCCCACCTTTAGGCTGGCTTACCTCAGATGGAGCCATCAGGCAAAGAGAGGAGCCTTGCTCTGACTTATTCACTTTCTGGTAACTTTGTCTTGAATTATAAGCTCTGCAAACAGGCTTATTAAAGCTCAAGGCAAGGAGACAGATGTAAATATATGAAGCAGCCTAACCAGCCACTTTCTGGCTAGATAGAAGATTACAAAATATTTATATGCAACATTTCATTTTTATATGCAATAATTTCTTCAAATTTCCTTTTTTTTTTTGATTTGACTACAATAAATAAATAAAAGGTAATAAATACTAAGCCACTGTATGTTATCCTTGAAGTGGAGTTTTAGGTTCTGTTAATTGTATTCTAAAACAGTGCTCCGCAGTACTAAAAATTTTTTTTAAATTATCTTTTGCTTCAGTACATGTTCCTAGTCAAGGGCTGTCTCCCACAGAAGATCTGTTCTGTCTTGCGAATGCAGTTGCTCATCTGGGCTGAATGATTGCCGGTGTCATTTATTCCAGACTGTCATAGACACACCCCTGGGGGTTCATCATGAGTATGGTTTGGGCTTACAGTGATTCTGGATTGAGCAACTGTATTGTGTCATTATGTGGGGGGTGGGCTATCCACCGACTCTTTGTGGAAGGGGGGAGAAATGAGAGGACCTTTGACACAGGACAGAAGTGGTTAGAAGATCTTTAGAAAAAGTATGTGTCTGTAAGTTTATATATACTGCTCAAAAAAATTAAATTAACACAACCCCCACACAGAGGGGGTTGTTAATCAGTTTCAGCCACTTTGGTGTTAATGAAATTAGCAACAGGTGCACTAGATGGGCAACAATGAGACAACCCTCAAAACAGAAATGTTTTTTTAGGTAGAGGCCACTGACTTTTTTTCCTACTCATCTTTTCTGACTGTTTTTCACTAGTTTTGCATTTGGCTAGGGTCAATGTCACTGCTGGTAGCATGAGGCGATACCTGGACCCTACAGAGGTTGCACAGGCAGTCCAACTCCTCCAGGATGGCACATCAATACATGCCATTGTCAAAAGGTTTGCCGTGTCTCCCTGCACAGTCTCAAGAGCAGGGAGGAGATTCCAGGAGACAGGCAGTTACTCTAGGAGAGCTGGACAGGGCCATAGAAGATCTTTAACCCATCAGTAGGACCAGTATCTGCTTCTTTGTGCAAGGAGGAGCAGGATGAGTACTGCCAGAGCCCTACAAAATGACCTCCAGCAGGCCACTGGTGTGAATGTCTCTGACCAAACAATCAGAAACAGACTTCACGAGGGTGGCCTGAGGGCCCGACATCCTCTAGTGGGACCTGTGCTAACTGCCCGGCACCATAGAGCTTGAGTGGTATATGCCATTGAACACCAGAATTGGCAGATCCACCACTGACGCCCTGTGCTTTTCACAGATGAGAGCAGGTTCACCCTGAGCACATGTGACAGACATGAAAGGGTCTGGAGAAGCCATGGAGAACGTTCTGCTGCCTGTAACATCGTTCAGCATGACCGTTTTGGTGGTGGGTCAATGATGTTCTGGGGAGGCATATCCATGGAGGGATGCACAGACCTCTACAGGCTAGACAATGGCACCCTGACTGCAATCAGGTATTGGGATGAAATCCTTGGGCCCATTGTCAGACCCTACGCTGGTGCTGTGGGTCCTGGGTTCTTCCTGGTGCACGACAATGCTCGGTCTCATGTGGCGAGAGTATGCAGGCAGTTCCTGGAGGATGAAGGAATGGATACCATTGAATTGCCCCCACGCTCACCAGACCTAAATCCAATACCTCCAGGATATCATGTTTCGGTCCATCCGACACCACCAGGTTGCACCTCAAACTGTCCAGGAGCTCAGTGATGCCCTGGTCCAGATTTTTGAGGAAATACCCCAGGACACCATCCGTCATCTCATTAGGAGCATGCCCCGACATTGCCAGGCATGCATACAGGCACATGGGGGCCATACAAACTACCGAGTACCATTTTGAGTTGCTGCAATGAAATTTCAGAAAAATGGACTAGCCTGCTGCATAATTTTTTCACTTTGATTTTCGGGGTGTCTTTGACATCAGTCCTCTGTAGGTTGATAATTTTCATTTCATCAAACAATGGGGCATCTTTACGTTCCTGACACATTACCCAGTCCATATCAGTATAGATATCCAGCATGAGATTTTTCCCCATTGAGATCTGATGTGTTTTCAAAGTGTTCCTTTAATTTTTTTTAGCAGTGTATATATTTATTTATTTTTTACCATGTGGGGGCATATAGGGAAGGAAGGTGGGGACATTTCATTTTAAGTCTAAATGCTGCTAAACTGCATTTTATTCTATAATATCCCTCAGAGGTTCCAGTGGCAAGATTGCTGCTGCTGCTGAAATGAAGACTTCAGCGAAGGGAGTGACATAGTGAATGTGACATTTGGCAGTATTTTTCCCTGGGATGATTGGGCGGTTAGCCAAGTTCATGTTGGTAAATGTCACTTTCTACTACGCAGCTGCCAACTGTCCCTGATCCAGTGGGCAGCCATGCTTTTTAAGGATTTGATTGTATGAAGTTTAATCCCTGGAAATGTCCCTAAATTTTAAGCTTTGATATATTTTCTTCCATTTTCAGTCCAAATGACAATGGTCTCCAGGACAAAAAGAGAATGAAACTCCCTTAACAGGAAAACGACGGCAAACAGAGAGGATTCTAACCCTTTCCCAGCCTTTAAATACATTTGGGGGCTCATTCAGACTTAAGCTGACCATACATGGCTCCTTTGGGGGGGGGGGGTTTCTGAACCGTCTTCCCCATCTACACATTTGAGGTGGACAGGGAAACCTTCCGCACTGTGTTATTGTATTCTGATAAGAGGAATTCCCCACCTTCAGAATACACTGATCAGCACTGATTGAGCAAAAACATACCAAGCCTGTTTGTGAAAAGTTGATCAACCCAGGCTGATCGCAAGGATACAGCAAATGTATTGCTGTCTATGTGCCCAACACACTTAAAAATGTTATAAAATGCATCAGCGCATCGAAATGTGTTACAATATGCTGCAGCACATAAAATTACATAGGCGTTTGAAAAAAGAAATCAAAAAATCAACTACTACAATGTCTTTTAACAATGCACTGCCGCACAAGGCAGCATTTGTTCATAACAAACACCAGTACACACATGCTGTATATTTGTCTGAATGTTATAAAGAATTCTTCTGTGTAAACAAGTTGTACCTTTTGCTTAGTGGTCCTTTATAGAGCCTTTTTTGACAGATTAGATTGAAGCCAAAATATCCCTAATTGCATCTTACTGGTCATCTTATCTCTGTGCCGGAATCTGGGTCATTGCTGGTAGCGGGTCACTAACATCTGTTGGAATCCCTGGGGTGGGAACATGATGGCACTAGAATAAGCAGATAGCCGTAGGGTCCTGGCATGAAAACAGAGGAATGAAATACACATTTTAAGAATCTGCTGCACCCAGGAGATCAAAGAGTTTTCTTCCCTGAGTCTAACCTGGCATGCAGCCTGTCCACTGCAGAGCTGGCAGACCCATCAAATGAATGCCAAGCATGGTGTCCAGATGGCAGTCAGTGGCAATGTTAAATGAGGACTTTCCCTAGACAGCAAATGCTGTCAGTGATAGAAAAAATACACAAGTGGCTTTTACAGTAGGCATGAACTGCAGATTTGCTATGTTATATGAAATGTCTAGAAATGTTAATTGTACTTAAGCAATACCCTGTAAGATGTACCTTTTGTCTTAATTCATCCTGCCACATAGCAGTGCACTTCCTGTCCCTAGGCAACCCTTTTTTGTAGTTGTATAGCCATGTATTTTCAGTGTGAGATCATCACAGGCAATGTTAATCTCTAACTGCTAGTCTAGGGTTTGGAATAAAATGTTGTGAATTTCTTTACTGGGCAGCTTGCTGTAGAGGAAGGAGTACCTGAGAACCTGTAGTGCAAGGATCTCCCTGCATCTGCTTTACTCAGTCTGTGGATCTGTGCTTCCTCCACCTATCCTGCTTCTTCTTCATCATTAGCCTGGGCTCTTCCATAAAGAGACACAGTGCAGAAAAAGCCGTAAGTCAGTAATGAGGAAAGCACCAGCTGCGAAGAGCAATAGTGTTGACTAGTCCTTGGGCCTCTGTTTGCCATTTTTGAACATTTTAAAACAATTTAGAAAATGGACTTGTGTCTTTCCATTTAATAAACAGAGCCCATTGAAGTACAGTGGTTCTTATAGAAAATGATTACATTTATTTTTCAGAGGGACCCCGTCTTCTACTATCAGTGCTGGGAAAATGTGCCCAATGCAAAGATGTCAAACAGCGCCTCACCCCTCGAGTGGAGTAGTGGGCAGGGCTAACAACAATGCGTGCAGCACCAAGCTGAAACGCACACTTCCATACACACTTCCAGGTACAGGGGAAATATTCAGTAAGCCCCCACCACCAAGGAGTGCAGGGAGGTTATCAAAGGAACCCCCTCCCTTCCCTCCAGGATTGCTGACCCCCTGAAATAGAAGGAAATCTCTGAATAGGAAGAGTGCATGGGAGTGATCAGAGGGGGAACTTCTCATCCATCCAGGAATACAGACAAGTAAAAGGAGACCCCTCCCCCTCCCTCCAGAAATACAGGAACCCCCCTCCCTCCATTAGGAGAGTCCCCTTCAGGTCTAACACCATTAAATGCATTTCAGGCAGTGACAAGGAAGATAGGCGTGGATAACTTAGCCACCTTTGCAACACTTTCCCCCCTCGTTCACATCAGAATTCCTCACTTATATGAGAGTTTCACTTTACCTCTGAGTCCTCCCTAACAACAGGATCTCCTTTTATATCAGAGTCCATCCTTACAACTGAGTCTCTCCTTACATAACAATCCCCCCCACATAGGAGTCCCCCCTAAGATCAGAGTCCCTTTTTACATTAGCCCCCTCATACCTTGGAGCCTACCTTAGAACAAAATTCCCCTTCAGATAAGAAGTCCCTCATTAGATCAGGAGTCCCCCTTTAGATCAGAATCCCCCTTAAATACCCCCATAGATTAGAATCCCTCCTTAGATCAGGAGTCTCCCAATGGATCAGAGCCCCTACTTAGATTAGAGTTCTACCTTAAATATGGAGTCCTCCTATTGGATCAATATCTTCTCTCAGATCAGAGCCCCCTTAGATCAGCCATCCCCCTGTAGATCAAAATCTTCCCTTAAATAGGAGCCCCCCTTTAGATCAGGAGTCCTATCTTAGACTAGGGTGCCCATGTAGATCTGGAGTCCCCCCCCCACCAGATTAGAGTATCCATATAGATCAGGAGTTCCCCCTTAGGTTAGAGTGCCCATATAGATCAGGAGTTGCCCCATTAAAGTGCCCACATAGATCAGGAGTCTCCCCTTGGACTAGAGTGCCCACATACATAAGGAGTCCCCCCTTAGACTACAGTGTCCATATAGATCAGGGTCTCCCTTTAGACTAGAGTTCCCATATATGTAAGTGCACTTGGATGGCTGCACTCTGAAAAAAAAAATCCACTTTTGTTTTAATAGCTTCAATAGTAAAAGCAAGACACTGTGGGTTGAAGGAGAAGTCATTGCATTTCATGCCATCTCAGCGCTTGCTCATGACTAGAGTGACCATGTAGGTCAGGAGTCCCCCCTTAGACAAGAGTGCCCATATAGATCAGGAGTGCCCCCTTAGACAAGAGTGCCCATATAGATCAGGAGTGCCCCCCTAGACGAAAGTGCACATACGGCTTAGGAGTCCCTCCTTAGATCATATTCTCCTTACCTTACAAAGCTGGAGCCAGGAACCGTGAAGTGGGAGTCAGGGGCACATCAGCTCTGCACAGAGGAAGATTTATCCTGGTGTGCATGCTAGAGAATCATGTCATTGGTTTCTAGGACTCTGGAGAGCAAAGAGTATGTTGGCGGCGGCAGCTGATGAAGAGATCCTCAATGGTAAGCCACTGTGAGGAGGAGATCCTGCACTGTCCAGGCATGCTCTCAGCTGCTCCCTCTGCTCTCTGTGCCATAAGCAGGGATCTGGCAAGTAGGCAACTAGAGGATCCAAAGGGGAGGTGGGTAAGGTATTGTGCAGCAAGCTCCCACTGTCTCCCCCCCATAATAAAATTGTGCGCAGGGCACATGCCCTTTCTGCAGCCTCCCTTGTCCCAGCCTTCCCTGTGATATCCTAGGACAGGGATCTCCAAACTTTCCAAACAAAGGGCCAGTTTACTGTCCTTCAGACTTTAAGGGGACCGAATTGTGGCCAGCAGGGGTAGAAAAAGTTTCAGGACCAACATCTGTGAGAGCAAACATGGTCTCAGGTGTGGTGTTCAGTTGCATAGTGCCTGTGGTCAGTAGGAGGAGTAGCGCCCCATCATTGCTATCACTGGAAGGAATATTGGCCCATTGTTGATGTTAGTGGATGGAATAGAGCCCCATCATTGATATTAGTGGGAAGAATAGTGTCCCATTGCTTGTGTCAGTTGAGGGAAATATGCCCCACATTTAGTGTCAGTGTTAGGAATAGTGCCCCAAGGGCCAGATAAACGCTAGCAAAGGGCCATATCCGGCCCTCGGGCCTGAGTTTAGAGACCACTGCCCTAGGAGAAGATGCCAGTCTGTGTTAGTACTCAGAGGTATCTTCAAGGATAATGTAATGCATTTTCAATTATTCCATAGTATTAGTTAAAGCATAGTTACATAGTTAGTCTGGCTGAAAAAGGCAAAAGCCCATCCAGTTCAACCATTAAAAAAAAAGGTTATAATCCTACACCCACAGTTGACCCAGAGGAAGGCAAAAAATCCTAGCAAAGCACGATCGAATTTGCTCCAGCAGGGGAAAAAATTATTTCCTGATCCCCCAAGAGGCAATCAGATATTCCCCGGATCAACTTTACCTACAAATGTTAGTATCCAGTTATATTATGTGTAACCAAGAACCAACTCTTGAGGGAGTCTATTCCACATTTTCACAGCTCTTACTGTGAAGAAACCTTTCTGTGCTTGGAGATTAAATTTCTATTCCTCCAGACGTAAAGCATGCGTCTAGCTAAAATAAAAAAAAAGAAGAAAAATCAGATCAGCACAAAGGACATAATTTACAATCTGTAAAATATATCCTGTGTGCTGATTTCTCTTCTTTTAATCTAAATCTCTCCAATCCTACCCCTGCCGCCATAATCTTCTGATGTGGCTCGGGTTAATACAACTAAGAGGCTTTCACAGGCTCTTACAAGGATAGCCCTTTTCCATCTAGCTGTGCCATTCATCGAAGCCATACAACACCTTCATGGCAAGATCACCAGCTGTTAATTGAATCCTGCAAATTTTAACATTTTGGGCACCTACAGTTGCAAGAAAAAGTATGTGAACCCCTTGGGATTACGTGGACTTTTGCATGAATTGGGCATAAAATGTGCTCTGAACGTCATCTAAGTCACAACAACAGAAGAACACAGTCTGCTGAACATAATACTACACAAACATTAGATGTTGCCATGGTTTAATTGCACATAACATGTAAACATTCACAGTGCAGGGAGGAAAAAGTATGTGAACCTTTGGACTTAATAACTGGTTGACCCTCCTTTGGCAGCAATAACCTCAACCAAACGTTTCCTGTAGTTGCAGATCAGACCTGCAGAACGATCTGGAGTAATTTTGGACCACTCCTCTTCACAAGACTGTTTCAGTGTAGCAATATTCTTGGGATGTCTGGTGTGAATCGCTCTCTTAAGGTTATGCCACAGCATTTCAATCGGGTTGAGGTCAGGACTCTGACTGGGCCACTCCAGAAGGCGTATTCTGTGCTGTTGCAGCCATTGTTTTGTTGAATTACTTGTATGCTTTGGGTCATTGTCCTGTTGCATCACCCATCCTCTGCGGAGCTTCAGTTGGCGGACAGATTTTCTTACGTTTTCCTGAAAAATGTCTTGATAAACTGTGGAATTCATTTTCATATCAATGACAACAATCCATCCAGGCCCTGAGGCAGCAAAGCAGCCCCAAGCCATGATGCTCCCTCCGCCATGTTTTACAGTGGGGATGAGGTTTTGATGTTGGTGTGCTGTGCCTTTTTTTCTCCACACATAGTGTTATGTGTTCTTCCCAAACAACTCAATCTTGGTTTCATCTGTCCACAGTATATTTTGCCAGTAGTGCTGTGGAACATCCAGGTGCTCTTTTGCAAACTTCAAACGTGCTGCAATATTATTTTTGGACAGCATTGGCTTCCTCCGTGGTGTCCTCCCATGTACTCCATTCTTGTTTAATGTTTTCCTTATTGTAGATGTGTCAACAAAAATGTTAGCATGTGCCAGAGATTTCTGTAGGTCTTTAGCTGACACTCTGGGATTCTTCTTTACCTCATGCAACATTCTGTGCTGTGCTCTTGCAGTCATTTTTATAGGACAACCACGCCTAGGGAGAGTAGCAACAGTGCTAAACTTTCTCCATTTGTAGACAGTCTGTCTTACCGTGGACACATGAACATCAAGGCTTTTGGAGATACTTTTGTAACCCTTTCCAGCTTCATGCAAGTCAACAATTCTTGATCGTAGGTCTTCTGAGAGCTTTTTTCTGCGAGGCATGGTTCACATCAGACAGTGCTTCTTGAAACCAGTAAACCCAAAACAGGTGTGTGTTTTTTAAGGGCAGGACAGCTGTCAGCAACACATCCAATATCATCACACTGATTGGAGTCAAGGTTGGCTCACTCCTGGCTCCAATTAGCTCTGGGAGAAGTCATTAAGCTAGGGCTTCACATACTTTTTCCTCCCTGCAGTGTGAATGTTTACATGTTATGTGCAATTAAACCATGGCAACATCTAATGTTTGTATAGTATTATGTTCAGCAGACTGTGTTCTTCTATTGTTGTGACTTAGATGACGTTCAGAGCACATTTTATGCCCAATTCATGCAAAACTCCACATAATCCTAAGGGGTTCACATACTTTTTCTTGCAACTGTATATATTAATTTTTCATGTAAGCTAAATGTTTTAATGAAGTAGAATTTAACGCAATAAAAGATAAACCAAGTTTATATAATCCAAATACCTGGATATTTCCTTGTAAAAGTAGTAGTGATAATAACTGTGCTGTACATAGCCTGTGCAGAGAGCAGAGCTGTGGGAGGAACCCAGCAGGCCCCGACCACTACAGGCTGCCTGCAGTAAAACTACAGGAGGGGGCGGAGACAAGACCAGTCACCCTGCATAAGGAGAGAGAGCAGCAGTGACTGGTCTTTAACCTCCCTGGCGGTATTCCCGAGTGTAGCTCGGGGTAGAGTTTCAGTACCAAAAGCAGTAACCCCGAGCTACACTCATGCTTACCATGCAGCGTTGCACAGGGATCCCTGCAGCGCTTACCTTGTCCTTCGCTCCCGCGATGCGTCCCCTGCAGCGTCCCCGGCCATCTCCTCCGGCCGATGCCAGCATCCGGCTTCCGTGTTCAGGTCCCTGCGAGCGTCGGGACGTACGGCAAATTTGAAAATTTAAAAAAAAATTACATATTTTTAAAATGATTATTTCATACCAAAACATTCCTGTATCAAAGCATTTCACGTACATTTTGTCCCTACTGCTTTGTCCGGCGCCCTGCCTGCATTTTGACTGTTCTTTCTGCCTGGAAACTTAGAAAAGTCCACGGCGTCCAAAAAGCGTCCCTTTACGTCAAAATCGGTTTTAGAGCAGCTAGAGAACAGTGATAGTAAATCAGAACCACTTGCAGAATTGAGTGATAATGATTTGTGGGGAAATTCGTCATCAGACACTGAAAATGATTCTGCGACTTTGCTTAGTGATGTGCGAACTTAGCGCTATATTTCAAATTTCAGTGTTTTCGGTTTGATTATATTATTGAATTACATTTATTATTATCATATTATTATTTTTTATGATTATTTATTAAATTATAATTTATGATTTTGTGTTTCAAGTTTTATCATATCCGGAATGTTTACTAGACTCTTGTTCGGACAGATTTCAGTGAGTTATTCCTAAAAATGACAGGCCTACAATAAAAAAATACATATTTCCATGCAAAAAAATGGTACCTCTTTCAGCACCAAAAATCTGAAGCAATCATACCGCTAGGGAGGTTAATACAGGAAGCTCCTGCAAAGAAGTAAAGTATCACAAGGTTTGGAAGAAATACACAAAGCACACAAACATTCAACCCATGCCTCTTATATTTACACAACATTTGCTTATCTCTTAGATTGTAAGCTCCAAGGATCAGGCCCTCCTATCCCTCTTGTATTGAACTGTATTGTTGCTGTATTGTCTCCCATTATATTGTAAAGCACTGAGCAAACTGTTGGCGCTATATAAATCCTGTATAATAATAATAATATCCCAGATTACAGCCTCTAAACTGAACCCCAGCTGACAGGAAGGACAGGGAGTGACATGAACCCAGTCAACAGTCTGCTACTTCACTGTCCAATCACAGACTGGGGGTAGAGAGGTGACCAAATGGTACTTTTTATCTACAATAGAGAAAAGCGAGATCACCAGGCTGAGTGTGCTGTGGTTCAGAGCTTAGTGAACCTGAGGACTGGATGGTCAGCAATACTAATTATTTTGCAAGGTAACCACTCCCCATATATAGTATATACTGTACACATGTATTTAGCTGTTTTCAGCTTGAAGTTACCGGTCACACTGCTGTGATTTAAAATCGTGCGATTTGTGTGCAATTTCAGCGTGATTTCAGGTGCAATTTCTGAAGACTTTATTGCTACTTGTGAAGATTTTCAACGATTTCTTGCAACTTGCAGTGCGATTTCCATTATATTCTATGTATGTGAAATTGCAACAAAACTGCAGAAAAAGTAATGCAAAATCGCACGTTAAGACACTGACATTCACATTAGATGCAATTTCAGGTAGGATTTCAATTAGCAAATCCCACCTGAAATCGCACCGGTGTGACCAGGCACTAAGACTCCGTTCACATCAAATCCGATTTTGAAATTGTGCGCCTTACAGTGAAGTCGCACAATTTAAAAATTGGGTGAGATGTCAATTTCCTTGCAATTTGCAAGACATCTGACACAGATGTCTATGTAAATTGCAACAAAAGTAGTATATGTACTACTTTTGAAACCGCACTAATAAGTCCGCTCTGATAGCGGACAATAGGGTGTGACTTGGCATGCGATTTACAAGTCGCAGGGCATGCAAATCGCACGCCAAGCCGCATCCAGTGTGAACCAGCCCTAAAGCTAACATCAGGCATAAGCAAATAATGTGCAAATGCAAGTCCCATGTGTAGTCTTGCTTGGACCTTGGTGTCTTTTGTGTATTTCTTCCATATCTGTGCAGTAATTCAGCATTGACAACTAGCACACTTTGTCCAGGAAGCTTCCTGTAATAGCGACCAGTCACTGCTGCTCTCTCTGCTTGTGCAGGGTGACTGGTCTTGTATAAATCCCCCCCCTCTGTCCTAGAGAGAGGATCTGCTGTGTCCCTCCTTACATCCCTGTACAGGCTATATACTGCACGGGGACAATGCTACTTTTACAAGGTATTATCTGGGTTTACAAAGACATTTAGCACACCAATATCCTTTTGTAGCCTTTGAAATATATTGAAATAGACGTTTTAGTTCCTGGAGTTCAGCTTTACCCTGATAATTCAAATTAAAAATGTGCAAATATGTGGTCTTTATACAGGCTGAGTAATTAGGGATAATGCTTAAGTCGCTACATGGTTGATAGAAATCCACAGACAGAGAGAATATAAAGGAAAATCACGCTTAGAAGCATACGATTATGTGCTTACTGTCTCCCGGTGTTGTAGCCAAACTGTTTACGTTCATAGTATATTTTTATTTCCACATCCTCTGCTAATCATCTTGATGAACATGTTGGGAGAACATAATTTATTGTGTTTCGGTGATGCCGAAGATTAAATTCATGTCAGTCTCACCATATGCTACCAGGCTACTCAGTAAATGTCACACTAGTTGTTATGCAAATCAAATCTGTCTAGGTATTAAAAAACTCAAATAAAGATTACCAGAAGAGATGTACTGTGCATGTTTACACAGCAAGAGGAACGTTTCCTAGGAACAGTATTACATTTCCATCTAAATTATGCTTAAAGGAAACCTCGATTTAAAGTGTTAGTTCACCTTTTCAGATAAAAGGAAAAGGTGAACTAACACCGAACACCCTCCCCCCACACGTCCCCCTTCAGTACCATCCGTACTTACGAGCTCTCAATGCCCGGGTAGTGGTACAGGTTGATAAAAGCCTTGCTGTTCTCCCTCTCCTTTCTGCAGCACTTAGTGGATGGATCAGAGTGATTGTGATTGGTCAGTGCCGACACAGAGCTCTGGTTTGTCCTGGAATCCCAGCAGAAAGAAGATAGAGAAGAGTAGGGATTTCAAATCCATGGGCTGTATGGGCACCTCGATATAGGAAATATATTCACAAGAGTAGCAGTCTAAAAGGCATATAAAATCCCAAAAACGAGTCCCTGAATTGGGAGACGCGTGCAAACCCCATCAGGAGGGGAGACTCTCAGGATGATACTGACGCGTTTCGAAGGGGGGTATCTTGTGAGATTATTCCTATATCAATAAATCTACTAATTGCTTACTGAGGTAATGCGCAAGGTTGGTGCACTCTGTTTTTTGATTTTTTTGTTTTTTGCTCTGTCTTTTTGTTCTTTACTACAGTTTGTATCGAGCTTCCCCAGCTTTGTGTCAGAGCCGCACAACCTTTGATCGGTCCTGGAGGAACTTCCATATCTCATACTTTATATTGGTTTATCGGCCCTCTACTGATCTGGGTCCCCGAGCGCAGGAGGTGTTGTATCTGTGTCTACTGGACTGTATGGGGACCAACAGCCCATCAACCATGCAGGTAAATAGAGTAGGGAGAGTGTACGGTGTTAGTTCACCTTTTCTTTTTTTTCTAAAAAGGTGACCTAACCCATTAAATAACTTTTCCCATCATTTCAGAAATTTCCTAGTGAAAATATAGTTGTCTGGCTTTGAGCAACTCACTAGGAACAGGATCTCCTGAGGACACTCAGCATCTTCTAGGGCAGTTGTATTAAATTAAAATTTATGGAGGTCCGACCAGTAAAATTTTCTTCCAGGAGAGGTCCAAACAGCATGTTTTTTCAGCCCTCTCCTCCTATATTACAGTTCCTTACATCAGTGTCCTCAGTCCCTCCCCTACACACACACATCAGTTTCCCCTTCACAGTTGTGTTTGCAGGCCCCCTACACATCACCCCCACCCCCTTTACAATAGTTCACGGAGTCTTCTTCACATTACAAACCCCAATTAATGACAGCAGTCCTCAACCCTTCAAATCATCACCCCCCCTTTACATTCTCTCCCCCACAACACTGCCCCCCTTTACATCCCCCCCACAGCATTGCCCTCCTTTACATCTCCCTCAACAATACCGCCCCCCTCTCACATCACAAATCTCCCCCAACAGTAGTGTATTCTGCCCTTCACATGAAACAACACTCCACAGCACTGCCCCTCTCACATCTCCCCCCTCACATCTCCCTCCCACAGCATTGTCCCCCTTTACATCACCCCCCACACACACATACACACACACACAGAGCACTGCCCCCCTTCACAAAGTGATACTTCACTGGTTCAGCTACAAAGGAAGCAGCACCATAGAATAGGCATCACTAAATGGCGGACCACGGTCTGGATCAGGACCGAGCCACTGTTCTATCTGGACCTACAGTCACACCATTTATGAGCCGCTTCTTTCCACCAGCCTCTGCCACTTTGATTATACCAGCAGAGCAGAGAGCGGTAGATAGAACATTTGTGGACCAAGTATGGGAGTCACAGCACAGTTACCTTTTTGTATCAACCAGCTAGGACCAACCTGCATTCAATCACCTACTGGTTAAGTTAAAAAGTTAACCCCCGCAGCTCCCGCACACTGTTCAATGCTGTGCTGTGACTCCACAAATGTTCTATCTACGTCTCTCTGCTCTGCTGTTATAATAAAAGTGGTGGAGGCTGCTGGAAAGAAACGGCTCCTAAATGGCTTGACGGCAGATCCAGATGGAACAGTGGCTTGGTCCTGATCCGGACCGTGGTCCGCTATTTAGTTATGCCTGTTTTATGGTGCTGCTTCCTTTCTAGATGAACCAATGAGGTGTGACTCTCACTTCTTCCTCACTCCTTCTGCTGATTCTGCTGATAGCAACCTCAAAGGAGCAGGTGAGTAATCCCTTTAGCAGTTCTGTTTTTGGCAATTTGCTACCAGAAATTGGATTGCGTGAGTGACATGGCCCTTAGGCTGATCTAAAGGTCTCATAACTTTCTGAGAGATTGAACTGAACAAGTAAGTCACATGGCTAACAGGCTCACATCTCATACTAGCGATCCTGGAGGCAGGCTAGAGTAGTCTAACAATTTTGTCATTTGCCACCTGAGACTAGATCACCATTTTGACCTTGGCCTTAGACGGATCTAAAGGCCTCAATAGTTTCTCAGAGTTTGAAATGGAACAAGTAACAGTTAACTGGCTAGTAGGCCCATGTCTCACACTAGCGATTCTGGAGACAGGCAAGTTGTCTAGCAATTTTGGGATTTGCCTCCAGAGCCTGGATCACTAATGTGACAGTTGCCTAGGCTTCAAAACGTTCTGATGCATTGACCTGAAACAATTATGCAGACCAAAGGTTCTGGTTTTATTTTGACTTCTCTAGTAAAATGCTTGTTTTGGATCAGTGGCTCCAAGTGGCTTTAAATACGTCAACTCTTGCACCTATATACCCTTTAGAGAACAGGGACATTTTTACGTTTCTGCTATTGGTCTATTTAATCCTTTATAGCTTTGTGATACTGATCAGTGTTCACTGATGTTACTGTAGATAAAAAGTATATATTTTTTTCTGAATAAGGTTTCTGGTACAAAGTAACGGAAATTTATTTACAAATCAAATCATTTTTTTTTTGTTTTTATTTTAGTGTGGCACACAAATATCAAAGTATTAAAAGCATCAAAATAATAAAAATGAAAAAGGAACTTAAAAAATCAGCAGAGAAATAATGGCTAAGAGAGAAGGGTGGTGATGGTGGTGGTGGTAATTAGAGCTGTTTAGGGTTTGCTAAGGGTTAATAGGGGTTACATTGTAACGATTTTTAAAAATATGGATACTTTGTATCCCTGAATCACACTTCTGAACAGTGTTTGCAAACACTGTTCAAAGGCTCCATAATAATGCAAGAGATTCTTCTCTGATTCCAAGAAAGCTTGATAGTGTGCCCCCAGTGAGCTTACAGCAAGAAGGTTGAATGACACTATTTTAACTGGCAATATTCTACCCAGAAATGGAAATGAAGATAAGAAAGTGGCGCACCAGCCTAGTGCATTATTGTAAAAAACGTTTAATAAATAATAATTAAAAACTCCAATATGCTCACAAAACACCACCAGGAGCATATCAGCCAGATAGGTGCAGCTGACAAGTTTTGAGGGACTTCCTCAGAGTTTGTAAAAATTCTCCTTTTGTGAGTATATTGGATTTTTCATTATTATTTATTACAAGCTTTTTATAATAATGCACTAGGCTGGTGGCGCCTTCTTTTTATCTTCATTTTCAGTCTGGTATCACTGTACTGAAGAGGGCAGCAAAGTCTTTGTGCATTCATTGGTGGTCATAGTCGTTGATAGTCCAAGGTGGTCCTATTTGGTTGTGCATGGAGGAAGTGGTTGGTTCCCATGAAGACAGGACCGCTACATTTTTACAAGTAATGGGACCTGATGGAACTGTAAAGGTATATTCACACCACATACAACGGGACTGCATTGGGTGGCTATTCCTGCACTGTCCCTCTATATACAGTACCTGGTTCACACCATGGCATTGTGGTGGTGTGCAGGCAGTGTGAGGTGAAAAAAAATGCTGCGTGCAGTCTTTTTTTCCAGCACAGCGAAGAACAAACAAACCTCACCTATAAGCAGACATGGCACCACTTGGATGAGCACACATTGCCATGGCCATGATGCTTTGCATCTCAGTGCAGCAATTTTAATGCTACTTGTCCAATTTGATAGGAGCCATTGCCTGTTAAAGTCTCCCATGTAAGTGAAAGGGACCACGCTGGCTTCATCAACTTCATGCAAACTTCTCACTGGCCTCTGAAAAGCTATCCACTGTGCATCGCTTTTCTGGAAGGGTGGTAACCACCTACACAAGTATGGAAAGAGACTGTGTGTGGTGCTTTTTTTCCTACTTAACATTTTTGCTAAAACTTTGTGTATTAGTACTGCTTGGACCAAGAAGAACACAACCCCCCCGAAAGCTGAAAATGTAAATGCTCCCTTTATATTGGTGAAACTACTCAAAAAAATTAGAAAATTAGAAAAGATATAATAAATATAGGATAGAATAAATAAAAGATCGAATATTGCAGCACCAATATTTTACTAGATCCAAACAGACTGAGTTCCCTGTACCCAGACATAGTGACCTGGTCTTAACATTTATAATAATTGACTAGGTCACCACACCAAGGAGAGAGGGTGACCGTATTACTGTTCTTAAACATAGAGACATAGAGAAGTATATTGGATTTTTGAACTGAAAACCTTGTCATTGCAAGAGCTAAATTATGATTTTGATCTATGCTTGTTCCTTTAATCATGACATTTTGATTAATGTGTGTTCTATTATGCATTTCAGATTTTCCTTGGAGTAGCATTCACCGTACAATACTGTGACTGAAGTTCAGCGGAGACACCTGTTGTCTGCTTCTAGAGTTTGCTATGTGGTTTTAATGTAGCCAATCATTACTTTGTATCTTATGGATGTCATTACCAGTGCCAAGATTTAGGCCTCAGGCACACAGGATGTATTTTTCTTCTCTTCCTCCAGGGGAGGAAAAAGCGCTAAAAAAGAGCCTAAGCCCAGGGTTTACATTAATGCGGTGCGGGAAAAGCTGCAAATCCTGTGCGTTTCCCACACCACATTGTAGTCGCATGGAGTTCTTGCAATCTGGTGTGGGTATCAATGATAAATTAATGACACCCCGAAACAGATCGCCAGAAAGCACATCTTATGGGTTAGAACACCCATGCAATGTGATTCAGGTGCGGATAAAAAATAGGGTCCTGCACCTTTTTGGTACCGATGCGATTTGAGCTATACAAAATGTATGGCTCAAATCGCACTGCACAGACATTGCATGTAATTTGCACACAAATGCAGTTCAGTTCCTGTGCGACTTACATGTGGTGCCTCGCACTGGATTAGTGTGGACCCAGTCAGGGGCGGACTGACAACTCATGGGGCCCCCGGGCAATAGGGGATCATGGGGCCCCTGTGAGCTTCCCAAACTCAAAAAAGCCTATGAAAAAGGTACCAGGGGTATCTCATGTGGCCCCCTACTGACCCCGGGCCCTCGGGCAGTGCCCGAGTTTCCAGATGGTCAGTCCGCCCCTGGACCCAGTCTGAAGCGCTTAGGTGTTCATACATTCAATTGGCCAGAATATGATTTTCTTCTGGCCATTGGAATGAATGAAGGCTTAAGTGCCTTTAGATGCATTTGATGTGTTTACATGTGTTTAGGCACATTGATGAGTTTTCTGCTGTAAAATGCTCCTCTCCTGAACATACTGGCTCTTTATTTTCTACCTCTAAACGCTCCTACCTTCAAATGCCTGGAAAGGCCTATTTGTGCAAGAACACATGGGGGGGGGGGGGATTTAGGCTACTTTCACACTGATCTGCCACAAAAACACACTGGCTGTGTGCTTTTTTAAGGACACGTGACTTAAAAACTGCACCAAAAACGCTTCTCAGAGGCGTTTTTGAGGCGACTTTAAGGCGCGTTTCAGACGTTTTTCAGGCGTATTCCATTTATTTCAATTGGAAGAGGTGTTTTTGGGGCGTTTTTTTTTCTAACTCCCCAAACATATCCCAAAGATGCTGCAAGCAGGAGTTTTTACAAAGCACCACAAGCGCAACGCCTCGCTGTGAAAACATACCTAGCAGGGGCGGACTGACAACTCATGGGGCCCCCGGGCAATAGGGGTTCATGGGGCCCCTATGTCCTTGTCAACACTCAAAAAAAGCCTATAAAAGGTACCAGGGGCATTTCATGGGGCCCCCTACTGACCCCGGGCCCTCGGGCTTTGCCCGAGTGCTCGAATGGCCAGTCTGCCCCTGATACATAGACATACATTCACAAACATAGGGAAGCAGTTTTCTTGAGCTTTTCATCTGCTTTTTTTAACGCAAAAACGCTTGAAAAACTCCTGTGTGAAAGTAGCCTTACTAAAACTGGAGCACTCAGAATCTAGTGCAGCTGTGCATGGTAGCCAATCAGATTTAACTTCAGCTTGTTCAATTAAGAAGAAGAATTGCACCAGATTTTGCACTCTGCAGTTGTAGTAAATCCCCCCCCCCCAGGTTAACATAGAGTAGTGTTCAGAAGCAGAAAAAAAGTCAAATGCCCTTAAAAGTGGCATTTTCAAAGCCTGTGTGCATGAGGCCTTAAAATAATCTTGTTAACTTGTTGCAATTAGCTTGACAAAAGGCAGGGATGCCTGAAGCATTGCTGTATGCTGTTTTATGAACAACGTGTAGCTCTTGATGCTGCCCCCTGTTTATCTGTATCAGTGGTCTTCAAATTGTGTTCCGAGGGCCAGATGAGGCCCTTTACTTGTCTTAGGGCTTGTTGGTACTTGACAAAATTTCTTATTCTTCAAAAATGCCCCTATAGCGCTAGACAGGAGTTAATGTGCTTTAGTATGGGCGTTTTACAAGCGTTAAAACCGTTCCACAAACGTCTATAATAAACTCTAATGGTATTAACGCCCCACAAATGCCCTGCAAAGGCCTGCCAGGCGTTTGAAGAGCGTCACCAATGGGCGGCGTTGAAAGACTTCAACTCCTCCTGCCTCGACATGAGGCTTCAATTTTGAAGCGACATGACGCTAACGCTTCATGTTTTGCTAATGGGAACAGCACTGTGTGCTGCCCTTTGTATCATATCCATAGGCATTTGAGGAGCTTTAAAAACACCCCCTCAAACACCTGCTTTCAAAGCTAGTGTGAACTAGTCCTAAATCTGGACCTTGGGGCATTATTTGCCCCACTGATGCCAATGATGGGGCACCATTTATCCTAACGATACCAACCATGGCAACATTCCTGCCACTGACACCAGCAATGAGGCACTATTCCTCCCACTGATACCAACAATGGGGCACTGTTCCCCCCACTAAAACCAATGATGGAGTATTGTTTACTCCCGCATGACATTTTCTACTCCCACCAGCAACAGTAAAAATCTGAAGAACAGTAAACTGTCCATTTAGAACGTTTGGAGACCCCTGATCTATACTGTATATACAGGGGTTAGACAAAAAATAGGAAACACTACATGATTTGCAGGTATGAAAGTGACGACATGTTTCATGTTGAAAACGGAAGTGATGTAACATTCCTTTGCTTCCGCTGTGTGATGAGACACCTAGCTTACAGGTGGAAAGCCTGACTTTTATCATTCAATGTGTGCGCTGCTAGTAATACAGTCATGTCAGAGCTTACTGAGCTTCAAAGAGGGCAAATTATTGGTGCTGGTGCCTCTGTGACTGAAGTTGCCAATTTATTTGCCATTTCATGAGGTACACTATCAAAGGTTATGATGGTATATACAGTTTCCGGGAAAACAGTGTCTGATAAGCATAAGCATGGTTGAGATGGTTAACTGACAGAAAGAGGCAAAAGGACATCGTGCAGGATTGTGACCCGCAATAAGAAAACAACTGCTGCAAAAGTGACTGCAGAGCTCAATCACAGTCATCACAGGACTCCATCTTCACAGGACTGAGACTGAGCTCTGCAGTCACTTTTGTAGCAGTTGTTTCCCTTTTCTGGGTCACAATCCTGCGCAATGTCCTTTTGTCTCTTTTGGTCTTACCCCTGTATGTGTATATACATATACAGTATATATATATATATATATATATATATATAAACATATATATTTAAAACAGCCCTGTAATATTAAAATACCCCCTGAGTAGTGCATATAAAGTAGCACAGACTGTGATCCCTCTTTCATATGTTACTTTATGCAACAAAAGTTACATGCACTGTTTTATTCTGTTTGATTTGAATACAGGTAGAGAGAACACAGCAGCAAGATCTGGAATATCCAAGTACATCAAGGATGAAGATAATGTGTATGGTAATGGCATGCCACCAATCCGTTATGCACACCCCGATCCCAGCAGAGGCTTAGCTCAACGTTGTTGGGAAGAGAGGAGAGAGAGGCTTATATAAAAGGTAAAACAAAACATGTAGCAAATTCAAGTCCATTAATGCAAGTGTATCATAAATTCATTTCTCCAACTCAGTGGGGTTGATTTACTAACAGACTTGCGAAATTTCACTTTCCAAGGGAATTTTCCCCAGAGCTTGGTGAGTAAGGTGAAGCTCTGCTGACTTCCATCATCCAATCATATACAAGCAAAAATGTTATTTAAATGTTCCTTGCACATAATTGGGTATTCTTCGCAAAGTGAAATTAACTGCATTCGCTAAGCTGTACAGAAAATTCCCTTGCAAAGGTAAAAGCCTATTGCCTTTATTAAATCAACTCCAATGTGCTCATGACAAATCTGCCATCGCAAAGCAGTAAATCAGCACAGTCTCTGGAAATTGACAGTCCTCTGAAGGTCTAAACACGCTCAGACAACGACATTCCTCCATTGTCAGTAACTTCAGATATATTGTCATTTTACATGCCTGACCAGAGTCTTCAAAATACTTGGAGACCTCATAAAGAAAGCTCTCTCATAGTGTAGTAACTACATTTATTAAAATATATAAATGCGATAAATAAACCTCTTACATTGAGTGCTGCTTCAAACACCACTGGCAAAGCATAGAAATAGGAATCACTTTTTATTTTGTGTGTTTTGCTGATGCTGTTTGAAGCACCACTCAAAAGGGTTTTTTTTACATACTGAATATGTCTTAACAAAGACATATATATGTGGAGTTGCTAACAATCAAAGAGTATTATAAACAAGTGAAAATATGCAGCGCTAGAATGATAATGATGAGTAGAGATGAGCGAAGAAATGAAAAATTCGATTCGACTGATTCGGCGAATTCGTGGACAATATTCGATTCGAGTCGAATAAATTCGCTGTGAATTTAACTTAAAAAAGGGTGTTTCTAGGCTTCAGAGAGACTTAATATTAGTGCAGAACACTGTACCTTTAATTTAAATGCCCTTGGAGTCTGCTGGGGAAGAGAAATAATACTGTCACTCAGTATGACATGCAGATGAGTGCCGTCGATCTTAGAATCACCGCACACTTCACTCATTTGGCCAGTCACGGGGCCAAAACCAGTGTTTGCAGCCACAGTGTGGCGGTGGAGGCAGCAGCAATGGGAGGCCATACAGCACCCTATGACAAAATGGAAACCAGCAGGAGTGTGAGGAGACCTGAAAGTGGCACATGCAGTGGGAGCAATGGGAGGCGGTACAAGGACCCATGTCACACTGTGGACCCAGCAGCAGTGTGACCAGGCGGTACGGGGGCCCATGGCAGATTACAGGCCTGGCAGCAGCAATGGGAGGCCTGTAATCTGCCAGCACCCTATGACAAAAAATGGAACACACCAGCAGTGTGTGAGGAGACCTGAAAGTGGCACATGGCAGAGTGTGGCGATGGAGACAGCAGCAATGGGAGGCCGTACAGGGACCCATGAGAGACTGTGGACCTGGCAGCAGCATGAGGAGGCGGTATAGGGGCCCATGGCAGATTAGGGACCTGGCAGCAGCTATAGGAGGCCCGTAATCTGCCAGCACCCTATGACAAAAAATTGAACACACCAGCAGTGTGTGAGGAGACCTGAAAGTGGCACATGGCATGAGACACTCTGGACCTGGCAGCAGCATGAGGAGGCGGTATATAGGGGCCCATGGCAGATTAGGGGCCTGGCAGCAGCTATGGGAGGCCCGTAATCTGCCAGCACCCTATGTCAAAAAATTGAAAACACAAGCAGTGTGTGAGGAGACCTGAAAGTGGCACATGTTTGGGGCATGATTCATGGCGGATTTAGTCAGTTGTGTCAGGAACTAGTGGTTTGAAATCCAGACTAATCCACGCCTGATTCATTTTCACAAACGTGAGTCTCTCCACACTTTGGGTGGACAGTCGTGTCCTCCGCGGAGTTGCAATACCTCCTGCCGCACTAAACACGCGCTCCGATGCCACGCTACTGGCCGGGCATGACAGCCTTTCAAGGGCAAATTCAGCTAGTTGGGGTCAAAGGTCAAGTTTCGTTGCCCAGTAGTCAAGGGGATTGTCTACCTCGTTTGGCAGGGTGCTGTCCAAGTAGGCCTAAGCCTGTTGTTTGAGGTCCTGCTCCAGGTCCACCTGATGCTGCTGCTGCTGCGGCTGGTTAGTAGTTTCCTCACTGCGCTGGTGAAGAAAGCTACTCATCATCGACTGCAGACTGAGGCAGCCGCTGCTGGTGGAGCTGCCACTGCTCCTACCACCCCACCCCTCCCCTGCTGCCATGGCAGCGTAACGCGAGCGCACAGGGCCCACAGTGTCTGAGGATGGACGTTGGCGCAGAAAGGCAGAGACCAGCTGACTACATAGGTGGTTTTTATAGTACGTTATTTTGGCCTCCCTCTCAGCAGGTGTGAAAAAGGCCACCATTTTTGAACGGTAGCGAGGGTCCAACAAGGTGGACAGCCAAAAGTCATCCCTCTGTCTGATGGTTATTATTCGGCTGTCGCTACGCAAGCAAGCGAGCATGCTATGGGCCATTTGTGCCAAGGAATGCGAGGGACTCCCTACCTCCATCTCCACAGCATACTGCCACGGTGCGTCTGGGTCCTCTGTCTCCTCCTCCTCCTCCTCTACCAGATGCTCCTGCTCCTCCACTCCTGTCCGCTGAGTGGAAAAACCACCCATTTCACTCAATAATTCCTGAGCACCAATGTCCTCCTCTACCTCCTCCTCTTCTTCCTGTCCTGCCCCCACAGGGGTCATGTGGCGTTGAGATCTGTGCGCCACGTCTACCGCACCCTGACCAGCCATTGTTAACAGCATTTGTTCCAGGACGTGCAACAGAGGAATGACGTCGTTCATCCCATAGTCCTGCCGACTCACGAATAGCGTGGCCTCCTCAAAGGGCCTGAGCAAGCGCAGGTGTCACGCATGAGCTGCCAATGGCTGACATCTAAGTTACACAGGGAGTACCTTTATCCGCTTTTAACATCAGGAAATCTGTGATGGCCTTTCGCTGTTCGTAAAGGCGGTCTAACATATGTAGGGTTGAATTCCACCTTGTTGCAACGTCACAGCATGAGGAGTCGGTACGGGGGCCCATGGCAGATTACGTGCCTGGCAGCAGCAATGGGAGGCCCGTAATCTGCCAGCACCCTATGTCAAAAAATTGAACCCACCAGCAGTGTGAGGAGACCTGAAAGTGGCACATGGCAGAGTGTGGCGATGGAGACAGCAGCAATGGGAGGCCGTACAGGGACCCATGAGAGACTCTGGACCTGGCAGCAGCATGAGGAGGCGGTATATAGGGGCCTATGGCAGATTAGGGGCCTGGCAGCAGCAATGGGAGGCCCGTAATCTGCCAGCACCCTATGTCAAAAAATTCTACACACCAGCAGTGTGTGAGGAGACCTGAAAGTGGCACATGGCAGAGTGTGGCGATGGAGACAGCAGCAATGGGAGGCCGTACAGGGACCCATGAGAGACTCTGGACTTGGCAGCAGCATGAGGAGGCGGTATAGGGGCCCATGGCAGATTAGGGGCCCGGCAGCAGCAATGGGAGGCCCGTAATCTGCCAGCACCCTATGTCAAAAAATTCTACACACCAGCAGTGTGTGAGGAGACCTGAAAGTGGCACATGGCAGAGTGTGGCGATGGAGACAGCAGCAATGGGAGGCCGTACAGGGACCCATGAGAGACTCTGGACCTGGCAGCAGCATGAGGAGGCGGTATAGGGGCCCATGGCAGATTAGGGGCCTGGCAGCAGCAATGGGAGGCCCGTAATCTGCCAGCACCCTATGTCAAAAAATTGAACACACCAGCAGTGTGAGGAGACCTGAAAGTGGCACATGGCAGAGTGTGGCGATGGAGACAGCAGCAATGGGAGGCCGTACAGGGACCCATGAGAGACTCTGGACCTGGCAGCAGCATGAGGAGGCGGTATAGGGGCCCATGGCAGATTAGGGGCCCGGCAGCAGCAATGGGAGGCCCGTAATCTGCCAGCACCCTATGTCAAAAAATTCTACACACCAGCAGTGTGTGAGGAGACCTGAAAGTGGCACATGGCAGAGTGTGGCGATGGAGACAGCAGCAATGGGAGGCCGTACAGGGACCCATGAGAGACTCTGGACCTGGCAGCAGCATGAGGAGGCGGTATAGGGGCCCATGGCAGATTAGGGGCCTGGCAGCAGCAATGGGAGGCCCGTAATCTGCCAGCACCCTATGTCAAAAAATTGAACACACCAGCAGTGTGAGGAGACCTGAAAGTGGCACATGGCAGAGTGTGGCGATGGAGACAGCAGCAATGGGAGGCCGTACAGGGACCCATGAGAGACTCTGGACCTGGCAGCAGCATGAGGAGGCGGTATATAGGGGCCTATGGCAGATTAGGGGCCTGGCAGCAGCTATAGGAGGCCCGTAATCTGCCAGCACCCTATGTCAAAAAATTCTACACACCAGCAGTGTGTGAGGAGACCTGAAAGTGGCACATGGCAGAGTGTGGCGATGGAGACAGCAGCAATGGGAGGCCGTACAGGGACCCATGAGAGACTCTGGACCTGGCAGCAGCATGAGGAGGCGGTATATAGGGGCCTATGGCAGATTAGGGGCCTGGCAGCAGCTATAGGAGGCCCGTAATCTGCCAGCACCCTATGTCAAAAAATTCTACACACCAGCAGTGTGTGAGGAGACCTGAAAGTGGCACATGGCAGAGTGTGGCGATGGAGACAGCAGCAATGGGAGGCCGTACAGGGACCCATGAGAGACTCTGGACTTGGCAGCAGCATGAGGAGGCGGTATAGGGGCCCATGGCAGATTAGGGGCCTGGCAGCAGCAATGGGAGGCCCGTAATCTGCCACCACCCTATGTCAAAAAATTCTACACACCAGCAGTGTGTGAGGAGACCTGAAAGTGGCACATGGCAGAGTGTGGCGATGGAGACAGTAGCAATGGGAGGCCGTACAGGGACCCATGAGAGACTCTGGACTTGGCAGCAGCATGAGGAGGCGGTATAGGGGCCCATGGCAGATTAGGGGCCTGGCAGCAGCAATGGGAGGCCCGTAATCTGCCAGCACCCTATGTCAAAAAATTCTACACACCAGCAGTGTGTGAGGAGACCTGAAAGTGGCACATGGCAGAGTGTGGCGATGGAGACAGCAGCAATGGGAGGCCGTACAGGGACCCATGAGAGACTCTGGACTTGGCAGCAGCATGAGGAGGCGGTATAGGGGCCCATGGCAGATTAGGGGCCTGGCAGCAGCAATGGGAGGCCCGTAATCTGCCAGCACCCTATGTCAAAAAATTGAACACACCAGCAGTGTGAGGAGACCTGAAAGTGGCACATGGCATAGTGTGGCGATGGAGACAGCAGCAATGGGAGGCCGTACAGGGACCCATGAGAGACTCTGGACCTGGCAGCAGCATGAGGAGGCGGTATATAGGGGCCTATGGCAGATTAGGGGCCTGGCAGCAGCTATGGGAGGCCCGTAATCTGCCAGCACCCTATGTCAAAAAATTCTACACACCAGCAGTGTGTGAGGAGACCTGAAAGTGGCACATGGCAGAGTGTGGCGATGGAGACAGCAGCAATGGGAGGCCGTACAGGGACCCATGAGAGACTCTGGACTTGGCAGCAGCATGAGGAGGCGGTATAGGGGCCCATGGCAGATTAGGGGCCTGGCAGCAGCAATGGGAGGCCCGTAATCTGCCAGCACCCTATGTCAAAAAATTCTACACACCAGCAGTGTGTGAGGAGACCTGAAAGTGGCACATGGCAGAGTGTGGCGATGGAGACAGCAGCAATGGGAGGCCGTACAGGGACCCATGAGAGACTCTGGACCTGGCAGCAGCATGAGGAGGCGGTATAGGGGCCCATGGCAGATTAGGGGCCTGGCAGCAGCAATGGGAGGCCCGTAATCTGCCAGCACCCTATGTAAAAAAATTGAACACACCAGCAGTGTGAGGAGACCTGAAAGTGGCACATGGCAGAGTGTGGCGATGGAGACAGCAGCAATGGGAGGCCGTACAGGGACCCATGAGAGACTCTGGACCTGGCAGCAGCATGAGGAGGCGGTATATAGGGGCCTATGGCAGATTAGGGGCCTGGCAGCAGCTATAGGAGGCCCGTAATCTGCCAGCACCCTATGTCAAAAAATTCTACACACCAGCAGTGTGTGAGGAGACCTGAAAGTGGCACATGGCAGAGTGTGGCGATGGAGACAGCAGCAATGGGAGGCCGTACAGGGACCCATGAGAGACTCTGGACTTGGCAGCAGCATGAGGAGGCGGTATATAGGGGCCTATGGCAGATTAGGGGCCTGGCAGCAGCTATGGGAGGCCCGTAATCTGCCAGCACCCTATGTCAAAAAATTCTACACACCAGCAGTGTGAGGAGACCTGAAAGTGGCACATGGCAGAGTGTGGCGATGGAGACAGCAGCAATGGGAGGCCGTATAGGGACCCATGAGAGACTCTGGACTTGGCAGCAGCATGAGGAGGCGGTATATAGGGGCCCATGGCAGATTAGGGGCCTGGCAGCAGCTATGGGAGGCCCGTAATCTGCCAGCACCCTATGTCAAAAAATTGAAAACACAAGTAGTGTGAAGAGACCTGAATGTGGCACATGGCAGAGTGTGGCGATGGAGACAGCAGCAATGGGAGGCCGTACAGGGACCCATGAGAGACTCTGGACCTGGCAGCAGCATGAGGAGGCGGTATATAGGGGCCCATGGCAGATTAGGGGCCTGGCAGCAGCTATAGGAGGCCCGTAATCTGCCAGCACCCTATGTCAAAAAATTCAACACACCAGCAGTGTGTGAGGAGACCTGAAAGTGGCACATGGCAGAGTGTGGCGATGGAGACAGCAGCAATGGGAGGCCGTATAGGGACCCATGAGAGACTCTGGACTTGGCAGCAGCATGAGGAGGCGGTATAGGGGCCCATGGCAGATTAGGGGCCTGGCAGCAGCTATGGGAGGCCCGTAATCTGCCAGCACCCTATGTCAAAAAAATTGAACACACCAGCAGTGTGTGAGGAGACCTGAAAGTGGCACATGGCAGAGTGTGGCGATGGAGACAGCAGCAATGGGAGGCCGTACAGGGACCCATGAGAGACTCTGGACTTGGCAGCAGCATGAGGAGGCGGTATAGGGGCCCATGGAAGATTAGGGGCCTGGCAGCAGCTATGGGAGGCCCGTAATCTGCCAGCACCCTATGTCAAAAAAATTGAACACACCAGCAGTGTGTGAGGAGACCTGAAAGTGGCACATGGCAGAGTGTGGCGATGGAGACAGCAGCAATGGGAGGCCGTACAGGGACCCATGAGAGACTCTGGACTTCACAGCAGCATGAGGAGGCGGTATAGGGGCCCATGGCAGATTAGGGGCCTGGCAGCAGCTATGGGAGGCCCATAATCTGCCAGCACCCTATGTCAAAAAAATTGAACACACCAGCAGTGTGTGAGGAGACCTGAAAGTGGCACATGGCATGAGACACTGTGGACCTGGCAGCAGCATGAGGAGGCGGTACAGGGGCCCATGGCAGATTAGGGGCCTGGCAGCAGCTATGGGAGGCCCGTAATCTGCCAGCACCCTATGACAAAAAATGGAACACACCAGCAGTGTGTGAGGAGACCTGAAAGTGGCACATGGCAGAGTGTGGCGATGGAGACAACCCACCGACTGTTTTGCTCGCTGCCAAGCTGCCACCCTCTTCTCCTGATGATGCGGAAGCAATAGCCTGATGACGACGAGGCTGCCAAGTGCGATCAGCCTCATCATCATCAATTAGTGTCTCCGCCTCACTACTAGCCCCCTCGGCTGCGTGTGGGTCAGGAGACAGACCTGTCTCTAGACCGGCTACCGAGCCACTCTCCTCGCCACTACTTCTTCGCCTGGCTGCTGAAGAGGCGGATGTCTCCCCCCGTTCCTGACCGCCCTCTGTTAGCTCTTCCTCACTGTACTGGATGACACCGGGAGCACTGGCCTCTGGCTGCGAATAGTGCCTCGACCCCTTCCTCTGCTGCCACGTCTGCTCGCTCCTAAAACATTGCCTCCTCTGCCACTCCTCTGCATGTTGTCTGACAGACTCTTTAATTAAACGATTATGTGTCCCTGAGTAACAATTCTGTGTCCCTGAGTAACAATTCTGTGTCTGTGCGAGTAACAATTCTGTGGCCCTAAGTAACAGTTCTGTGGCCCTCAGTAACAATTCTGTGTCCCTGATTAACGTTTCTGTGGCCCCAAGTAACAGTTCTGTGGCCCTCAGTAACAATTCTGTGTCTGTGCGAGTAACAATTCTGTGTCTGTGCGAGTAACAATTCTGTGGCCCTAAGTAACAGTTCTGTGGCCCTCAGTAACAGTTCTGTGTCCCTGAGTAACAATTCTGTGTCTCTGCGAGTAAGAATTCTGTGTCTGTGCGAGTAACAATTCTGTGGCCCTAAGTAACAGTTCTGTGGCCCTCAGTAACAGTTCTGTGTCCCTGAGTAACAATTCTGTGTCTGTGCGAGTAACAATTCTGTGTCTGTGCGAGTAACAATTCTGTGGCCCTAAGTAACGGTTCTGTGGCCCTCAGTAACAGTTCTGTGTCCCTGAGTAACAATTCTGTGTCTGTGCGAGTAACAATTCTGTGTCTGTGCGAGTAACAATTCTGTGGCCCTAAGTAACGGTTCTGTGGCCCTCAGTAACAGTTCTGTGTCCCTGTGTAACAATTCTGTGTCTGTGCGAGTAACAATTCTGTGGCCCTAAGTAACAGTTCTGTGGCCCTCAGTAACAATTCTGTGTCCCTGATTAACGTTTCTGTGGCCCCAAGTAACAGTTCTGTGGCCCTAAGTAACAATTCTGTGTCTGTGCGAGTAACAATTCTGTGTCTGTGCGAGTAACAATTCTGTGGCCCTAACAGTTCTGTGGCCCTCAGTAACAATTCTGTGTCCCTGATTAACGTTTCTGTGGCCCCAAGTAACAGTTCTGTGGCCCTCAGTAACAATTCTGTGTCTGTGCGAGTAACAATTCTGTGTCTGTGCGAGTAACAATTCTGTGGCCCTAAGTAACAGTTCTGTGGCCCTCAGTAACAATTCTGTGTCCCTGATTAACGTTTCTGTGGCCCCAAGTAACAGTTCTGTGGCCCTCAGTAACAATTCTGTGTCTGTGCGAGTAAGAATTCTGTGTCTGTGCGAGTAACAATTCTGTGGCCCCAAGTAACAGTTCTGTGGCCCTCAGTAACAGTTCTGTGTCCCTGAGTAACAATTCTGTGTCTGTGCGAGTAACAATTCTGTGGCCCTAAGTAACAGTTCTGTGGCCCTCAGTAACAATTCTGTGTCCCTGATTAACGTTTCTGTGGCCCCAAGTAGCAGTTCTGTGGCCCTCAGTAACAATTCTGTGTCTGTGCGAGTAACAATTCTGTGGCCCTAAGTAACAGTTCTGTGGCCCTCAGTAACAATTCTGTGTCCCTGATTAACGTTTCTGTGGCCCCAAGTAACAGTTCTGTGGCCCTCAGTAACAATTCTGTGTCTGTGCGAGTAACAATTCTGTGTCTGTGCGAGTAACAATTCTGTGGCCCTAACTAACAGTTCTGTGGCCCTAAGTAACAGTTCTGTGTCCCTGAGTAACAATTCTGTGTCTGTGCGAGTAAGAATTCTGTGGCCCTAAGTAACAGTTCTGTGGCCCTCAGTAACAGTTCTGTGTCCCTGAGTAACAATTCTGTGTCTGTGCGAGTAACAATTCTGTGTCTGTGCGAGTAACAATTCTGTGTCTGTGCGAGTAACAATTCTGTGGCCCTAAGTAACGGTTCTGTGGCCCTCAGTAACAGTTCTGTGTCCCTGTGTAACAATTCTGTGTCTGTGCGAGTAACAATTCTGTGGCCCTAAGTAACAGTTCTGTGGCCCTCAGTAACAATTCTGTGTCTGTGCGAGTAACAATTCTGTGTCTGTGCGAGTAACAATTCTGTGGCCCTAAGTAACAGTTCTGTGGCCCTCAGTAACAATTCTGTGTCCCTGATTAACGTTTCTGTGGCCCCAAGTAACAGTTCTGTGGCCCTCAGTAACAATTCTGTGTCTGTGCGAGTAACAATTCTGTGTCTGTGCGAGTAACAATTCTGTGGCCCTAACAGTTCTGTGGCCCTCAGTAACAATTCTGTGTCCCTGATTAACGTTTCTGTGGCCCCAAGTAACAGTTCTGTGGCCCTCAGTAACAATTCTGTGTCTGTGCGAGTAACAATTCTGTGTCTGTGCGAGTAACAATTCTGTGGCCCTAACTAACAGTTCTGTGGCCCTAAGTAACAGTTCTGTGTCCCTGAGTAACAATTCTGTGTCTGTGCGAGTAAGAATTCTGTGTCTGTGCGAGCAACAATTCTGTGGCCCTAAGTAACAGTTCTGTGGCCCTCAGTAACAGTTCTGTGTCCCTGAGTAACAATTCTGTGTCTGTGCGAGTAACAATTCTGTGTCTGTGCGAGTAACAATTCTGTGTCTGTGCGAGTAACAATTCTGTGGCCCTAAGTAACGGTTCTGTGGCCCTCAGTAACAGTTCTGTGTCCCTGAGTAACAATTCTGTGTCTGTGCGAGTAACAATTCTGTGGCCCTAAGTAACAGTTCTGTGGCCCTCAGTAACAATTCTGTGTCTGTGCGAGTAACAATTCTGTGTCTGTGCGAGTAACAATTCTGTGGCCCTAAGTAACAGTTCTGTGGCCCTCAGTAACAATTCTGTGTCCCTGATTAACGTTTCTGTGGCCCCAAGTAACAGTTCTGTGGCCCTCAGTAACAATTCTGTGTCTGTGCGAGTAACAATTCTGTGTCTGTGCGAGTAACAATTCTGTGGCCCTAACTAACAGTTCTGTGGCCCTCAGTAACAATTCTGTGTCTGTGCGAGTAACAATTCTGTGTCTGTGCGAGTAACAATTCTGTGTCTGTGCGAGTAACAATTCTGTGGCCCTAAGTAACGGTTCTGTGGCCCTCAGTAACAGTTCTGTGTCACTGTGTAACAATTCTGTGTCTGTGCGAGTAACAATTCTGTGGCCCTAAGTAACAGTTCTGTGGCCCTCAGTAACAATTCTGTGTCTGTGCGAGTAACAATTCTGTGTCTGTGCGAGTAACAATTCTGTGGCCCTAAGTAACAGTTCTGTGGCCCTCAGTAACAATTCTGTGTCTGTCCCTGAGTAACAATTCTGTGGCCCTAACTAAAGTTTCTGTGGCCCTAAGTAACAATTCTCTGGCACTCAGTAACAATTCTGTCTGTCCCTGAGTAACAATTCTGTGGCCCTAATAACGTTTCTGTGGCCCTAAGTAACAATTCTCTGGCACTCAGTAACAATTCTGTCTGTCCCTGAGTAACAATTCTGTGGCCCTAATAACGTTTCTGTGGCCCTAAGTAACAATTCTCTGGCACTCAGTAACAATTCTGTCTGTCCCTGAGTATGAATTCTGTGGCCCTAACTAGCGTTTCTTTGTCCCTAAGTAACGATTCTGTGGCCCTAATTAACAATTCTGTGTCCCTGAGTAATAGTTCTCTGTCCCTAAGTATCGTTTCTCTGTCCCCAAGTATCGTTTCTGTGGCCCTAACTCTGTCCCTGTCCCTAATACAGAGCGGTCTGCCTCTGTTCAATGACTGCAGGCAAATGAAGAATTCCAAAATGGCCGCTATTTATAGCTCGACCATTACACAGTGCTAGCTGGCTGGCTGCTGATTGGCTGATGCGATCACATGTCGTTGAGGAATGCATTATGGGTCAGCGCGCCTTGTCTGCGCGCCTTCCCAGACATCCCCGCTCCGTCGCCGCACATGTCAGCCGCCATTTTCGGAAAAATTTCGATTCGCGCGTCCGAATTAGGCTATTTTTCGGATTCGGCGCGAATCGAAATTTTTCCGATATTCGACTCGAATTCCACTTCGGCTACTTCGATTCGCTCATCTCTAATGATGAGCAATAAATATGCGTATATGAATAAATATGAAAGTTGGTAAATGAAACAATGGTATTCAAAACTGGCATTTAACAACGATAAAAGGTAAAAAGACCAGTCTTAGGTAAAATCCCATAAAGTGCATATAGTGACAATTGTGCTCTAGTCCGTATGATAAATATTGCGAATATCCGTGATTGCTGTGGCTGTGAAAATAAGTGTACAATGCACTAACCAGACAGCACAAATGATTGTGCGTTGGAGTATATAAGACCTACTCCTTGGTAATCTGAGCTCTGAAAGATTTTGTCCATTTGTGACCAATTTTTCAACACAATATAAGGACATAGCCAAAATTATTAAGAAAAATTGAACCATTCTGAAAAATTACCCCATACTGGGGGGTGCACTACCTGACCATCCAGAAATCACCTACCGCAGAGCACCTTCATTAAGAAATAAACTTGCACCGAATATAGTCAACCCCCCTAAACAATTGTCTTTCTTCTTCAATCGCAAAGGTTTTTACCCTTGCAATAGGTGCATGCTGTGCGTTTACAATGGTATACATAAAAACCCTGTGATATCCTTCAGATCAAACACGACAGGTAGAACTTTTGACATCCAATCCACTATCACATGCAATACCTCACACGTAGTCTACCTGCTGGAGTGCACATGCGGCAAGCAATATGTTGGCAGAACAACCAAGAGGCTTAGGGATAGACTACGTGAGCATTTGTCCAACATTAAAAAAGGCTTTAAGGAGCACTCCTTGTCTATGCATTTTAGACAACAGCATCACAGAAATCACAATTTTTTAAAATTCACAGGCATTGATGTTATTAATAATCATTGGAGAGGTACTTTTAAAAGGAGGGCCGTTTCCATGTTGGAAACTAAGTGGATTTTTTTTTATTGCAAACGCTTTCTCCTCATGGCCTCAACATTGATTTAGATATCAATTGTATTATTGACACTAGCTAGAACCTCCCCCCCCCCACTCCTTTCCTGCCTATGTCTTATGATACTTTATGGCTTTATTCTTTTAAGTGAGGCTCAATTTTACTATAGTATCATCCTTATGTGGAGCGAGACTGTTAATATGATTCCGGGATTTTATGAATATTTAATATTACAGATTATAGGAAGACTTTTTTATGAAATCATATCACACATTATTATCCATATTATTATTTATTATATCTCTATGTAAGTATAGCGAGGTTTATGTGTTAATTAATTTATTACACATATAATTTTTTATTAATGATTTTTATCGATGAATTATATCAATTTTATCGATACATTTTATTATGGATTTTTACTTCTCTTATCCTCTCTGTGACATTTTAGCTTTATTATCATTGTACACCGTAGCCCTGTACAATGCTCTTTTGATTTATTACATATTTTATATCCACTTGCATTTAGTCAGTTGGATCTTGTTTATCTTGTTTTATTGAATTGAATGGTATATGTCTTTGATATCTATGTATTTTGCATTAATTTGCTGTTTTTAAATTTTCATATATACTTATTTCTACGACTTATTATGCATATAGTATGTTGAATGGAGCCACCATATATCCTTTTAACCCTCTCTGGTCAATAGGGGGCGATATTAATGTCGTCTGTATAGTGCTAGTGCACACTTCTTTTAAATTACCATGACCTTTTATTATCTACCATTTTGTCCTCATAACGTTCCCCCTATAAATGAAGAGTGTGCAGGGGTGGACTGACCATTTGGAAACTCGGGCACTGCCCGAGGGCCCGGGGTCAGTAGGGGGCCCCATGAGATGCCCCTTGTACCTTTTTCATAGGCTTTTTTGAGTTTGGACAAGGACACAGGGGCCCCATGATCCCCTAATGCCCGGGGGCCCCATGAGTTGTCAGTCCGCCCCTGAGTGTGAGTTAGACATTATGATACTTTCTGGCCATGCAGACACACAGTTTGTGGCGTTGCTCCATCCCAGCACACATAATGTGTTTCCTCCTTAGTATGCATATCTTTTCCCCACAACAAAATCGCCACGCACCGCAAATGCGCGATTGACGATCGGTGCCTAGTGACCACAGTCAACAAAATGGCCGCTGTTCGCATGCACTGCGCATGCACGAAAATACCGCGATGACGTGGCAACGAATCAGGGCGCATGCACACCGAATAGTATATATTCGGGGCTATTATACAGGGCACTCTCCCTTTGATAAAGTATGTGTTACACGAAACGCGTTAGGAAGGTGCCCCTAACCTTTAGCAGCACACTGCACGGCCTCACCTATGGCCGGTGGCTCTATTGGATTGATTTATGTAAGTGTCTGATTTTTTGTTTTTTGATGTCACCTTTACCTGAAGCAATAAACTACTGCACTATTGGAGCTTTTCTTCTCTTGGGCTCGTTTCTTTCACTGGCGAGCCCCCCTTCTCCTAAGGTGCTTCTTCATACCTAATCTATGCATATTTGCATGATCCCACCGATGGTTGAGATCTGTATTGCGGGAGATTGCTAACCTGTCCTGATGGCTGAGATCTGTGCTGCTGGAAACTGGTAACCTGTCCTGGATAGATGACCCCTGGTGGTTGGTTCCTGCCTTGACGACTTCATCCATGTGTAAAGGTTCCATTCCCTGAGTACCAAGGAGTAGGTCTTATATACTCTAAGGCACAATCATTTGTGCTGTCTGGTTAGTGCATTGTACACCTATTCTCATAGCCACAGCAATCACGGATATTCACAATATTTATCATACGGACTAGAGCACAATTGTCACTATATGCACCTTATGGGATTTTACCTAAGACTGGTCTTTTTACCTTTTAGCGTTGCTAAATGCCAGTTTTGAATACCATTGTTTCATTTACCAACTTTCATATTTATTCATATACGCATATTTATTGCTCATCATTATCATTCTAGCGCTGCATATTTGTTTATATTTTCACGGGAGGATCTTGAGGTTTCCCTCTTTATGCTGGCAGCTTCCCACCCATACCGCAATCCAGCGCTCATATAGCTTGTTGTTTAATGAAAGAGTATTGATACTTGAGCATTTAGATCTTCTAATTGTTTTGTAGTCTCACAGTTTCCAGTGAGTGTGGTGTTTTCCTGTACAGCAATGGTAGGATACATACCGACACACTCCGGGGTTTTTTTCTCAGAGAATGGGTGCAGGGACTCCTGCCTTCTGAGTCACCCTTTGTTTCCACCCTCTACCCACCTCTGAGCACCATCCCTTGGTTCCACCCCATACCCACCTCTCAGCACCATCCCTTGGTCCCACCTCCTACCCACCTCTGAGCACCATCCTTTGGTTCCACCCCCTACCCACCTCTGAGCACTATTCCTTGGTTCCACCCCCTACCCACCTCTGAGCACCATCCCTTGGTCCCACCTCCTACCCACCTCTGAGCACCATCCCTTGGTTCCACCTCCTACCCACCTCTGAGCACCATCCCTTGGTTCCACCTCCTACCCACCTCTGAGCACCATCCCTTGGTTCCACCTCCTACCCACCTCCCAGTAGCACCCCTTTTAGAGAATACAGAATGCACAGAATCTGTTAATGATAACAAAAAAGACAGTAAAATAGATCCCCTGGAGTGAGCAACAATAGACCCAACCCCAGCAACAATAGACCCCCCAAGAACCAATAGACTACCTCAATAACCCAATAAAATGTGTAACGCTGCCACTCTGTTGTCATTTACTGGTTTAGAAACAGATTGTGTTAGCAGCAGTCACGTGATAATAGTATTATTAATATTAATTGTACACTATATATCATTATATTACACATTATTTTATATTTGGGGTTAGTTCTGGTTTATTTATTTAGTTAGCAGAAGCATCGCACTCATTTTTTTCCAGTTTCTTAATAGACTACCTCAGCATCAATAGATTCCCCACACAACAAAAGAATTTCCCCTAGCAACAATGCCCCTCCCCCCCAAAACAACATACAACCCCAGCAACAATAGACCCCCAGCAGCAAAAACAGATCTCCCAGAAGCCAGCATCAATAGACCATACAGCAGCCAACAACAATAGACTTCAACCTCAACAGTAGATCCCTCCCAGCAACAACTGACCCACCACTGGCAACAACAGACCTACCCAGCAACAATAGACCCCACTCAAAAATAGATCCCCACCAGTGACAATAGATTCCCCCAGCAGCCAGCATCAATAGACCCTCCAGCACTCCTTGCCATTACATACATTCATTGGAGGTGCTGGAACTGCGTTTCCCCATGTTCCTGCTGAAAAAAAAGCCCTGGACACACTGAATTGGAGAATTTTAGTTATGAGCTTTCATGATACACTTGCATCGAGGGACTTGAATTAGCTACATATAATGTTTTAGGCCCCATACATACTAGTGCTTATTCCTGTGTGCACCATATTGTTTTGGGCACTTGGAAGGCACAGGTCCAGCATCCTGAGCCTACATCACTGAGCGCACACAGCCGTAAGGCCCCATTCAAATTTGGCATTTTGAAATCTCAGGCAGAATCATTGCGATTCTGCCTGCGATCTCAAATGGCACTGCAATAGTGGCAAAATGCACCACGCGTGTTCAAGTGCCATTCATTTTCAATAGTACCTAAACGTGGTGCAGTACTGCCATCTTTGTCGTGTGATAAATTGCACAACACTTTGCAAAAAATTGTCACCCAAAAAGGAGCAGGAGTTTCATTGGGGCGACAAGCTTCACGCAATGCGTTTCGTTGCAATTGCAGTGTGATTAATCACTCAACAGTCACAGCAGAACCTCACCGAATTTAGGTGCCATTGAAAATGAATGACAACTGAACACATGTGGTGCGTTTTGCCACTATTGCAGTGCGATTTATCACATAACAGTCGCAGCAGAACCTCACCGCATTTAGGTGCCATTGAAAATGAATGGCACTTGAACACACGTGGTACATTTTGCATCTATTGCATTGTGTTTTGAGATTGCAGGCAGAATCACACTGAGATCCCAACACTGAATAGAGAAAAACAGAAGGCGCACCGGCCTAGTGCATTACCTTAAAAAATGTGTTTAATAAATGTTAGAAGTAGGTATTGTACTCACAAAATGACAATATAGTCAAAGGCACATCGTGAAGGAACAGCTCTGTCCAATCCATACTACGTATCTGTCCATAATGGGAACTCTAGACTTCCAACAGGCTGACGCGTTTTGAGGACTTGCCTCTTCTTCAGAGCTCTGGACCTCCAACATGCTGACACGTTTCGAGGACTTGCCTCTTCTTCAGAGCTCTGGACCTCCAACAGGCTGATGCGTTTCGAGGACTTGCCTCTTCTTCAGAGCTCTGGACCTCCAACAGGCTGACGCGTTTCTAGGACTTGCCTCTTCCTCAGAGCTCTAAGGAAGAGGCAAGTCCCCAAAACGTGTCAGCCTGTTGGAGGTCCAGAGTTCCCATTATGGACAGAGCTGTTCCTTCACGATGTGCCTTTGACTGTATTGTCATTTTGTGACTACAATACCTACTTTTAACATTTAATAAACACATTTTTTAAGGTAATGCACCAGGCCGGTAAGCGCCCCCGGTTTGTTTTACTCTATTCAGTATATTTGGACTTCCCTGGTCTTTTGAGGGCAGCAAGGCATGCATATCCCAAGAATTTCATGATGTGGCCCTAACTATACTGAGTCCTTCCCTAAGCGCAGAAGTATCTGGGTTAGCCATTTCTTTACTGAGATCCCAACACGCCAGATGTGAACAGGGCCTTAATGCGAGTACCACTCAGTACATCTTCTAGCTGTTGTGTCTTCCAGCCTGTCAAAGATTTTGTCAGGCTGCTGGCTATGGGGCTGGACACTGCACCTATGCCTCCAAGGGACTAGAAAATGGCAAGCACTAGTATACATGTGGCCTTAAAGTAACATTCTGCTCACAGGTCTGGTGAAAGAATGGTAAATGTTCATATAGATGAATTGTACCATTTGTGGTCATTTGGTAACAAAGGAAGGTGCAAGCACAAGGGGTGTATTACAACAATTCCATTTACACTGGATCTTTCTGCCAGGAGCATAAAAAATGCTTAGCCTGGCACTTATTTACATGTGTTAAGCTGTGTTGATTTTGTAAGATGTATATGTGTAATTTTATTCTACTGGCTAGAATATTTTATTTTCATTATGCCAATATGCTTCTCTCTGAATACAAGTTTGAGGCCTTTTTTATGCCCCTAAACACTGCTATAAAATGGACACTTTAGCTGTAAAGATGCTTTCAGAGGCATAAATATGCTTCCAAATGTGGCATTTTTTTGTGCCCATGCCCATGAGGTCTTAGGGTTTCAGAAGAGCCTGGTGATTAAAGATGTATTTGTTTCCTGCAATATTATGGATACACTTTTTAAAATTATAATTGATTCTTTATGCTTTTATCCATTTGTTTCTTTTATTAGCAGTTGCTATGCCCCGCTATGTGTATAATATCTATGTGATTGTCTGAGCTATTCCTAAGCTGCAAACATGAATTATTTATAGGTATCCTTTGTAGAGTACTTTATTTAGAGCTGTTGAAGGTCTTTCTATATAGTACTCTACAAAGTGTGCTAACCAAGACATAATTGGCTTGAATGGCAGTTTGCATGTTGAGAGGGAGTGGAGTGGGATTGTGTAGGAAGAGTGCTCATTAATGCACAGGATTCTAATTGGAATTCTATGATAAGAGTATCCTTGACAGGTAATAGACTGTTGAGCTTTGCTCTGCCCTGTTTACTAATGGCTGAGAAGCAGACAAGAATCATTGAGTCCCTGTGTTAGTCAGATTGTCCTGTAACATAGGAGTCTAAAAGTGTTACTAAACCCACAACAGTAAAATCAGTCTGTATATGCCGTAAAGCATGCTTGTTATACTCACTGTCAGACCTAAGGTATCCTCTGTATTGTGTGACAATGTTTGATCCTGACTTCTCTAATCCTCCCTTTCTTCCAGTGTCTCCCTCTTATCTCCTGATAAGACACATTGTGTAGAGATGCTCTGCACATGCTCAGTTTTGTGTGTATTGCTAGAAAGGTTTTTTATTTCTTGGGAGAGTGCATGCGATCAGCACAGGGCCAATCAGCACTACCCAGACAGATGTACGGGGTTCTGCATCCTCCTAGAGCAGAAAGAAAACCAGTGCTCTGCTGGACACTGATAGAAGTCACAAGACTGCTCTAACTGCTGATGAGAAAAGGTATTTAGCAGTTTGTATTTACTAACATAATTGCATTTCCATGTTGTGTGTACTGTGGGAGACCAGATATAGTGAATGCAGGGTTCTGGGTTTAGTAACACTTTAAATGATTTGCCGTCACATACGTTGTGGGCAAGAGGACATGCAAACAATGCATACAGCATACTATGATTAGCAAAATGATATATTATTTTCAGCCAGTTCAGATCTCACACCTGTATACCCCTTATGGACCAGAGCAATTTTTCCCTAGGGGCCTATTGATTTGGAAATAATATTGTTATTACTTAACCACTTGAGCCCCAGAGGATTTACCCCCTTAATGACCAGGCCTTTTTTTGCTGTTTGGCGCTGCACTAATTCAAATGATAATTGCGCGGTCATGCAATGCTGTACCCAAACAAAATTTACGTCCTTTTTTTCACACAAATAGAGCTTTCTTTTGGTGGTATTTGATCACATGTGCGCTTTTTATTTTTTGCGCTATAAACAAAAAAACCACGAAAATTTTGAAAAAAAACAATATTTTCTACTTTCAGCTATAAAAAATATATCGTAAACTCAAAGTTAGTCATAAATTTAAGCCAAAATGTATTCTGCTACATGTTTTTGGTAAAAAAAATCCCAATAAGTGCATATTGATTGCTTTGTGTGAAAGTTATAGCGTCTACAAACTATGGTATAGATACTGTAATTTATGCCTTTTTTTGCTATACAGTGCTGCACTAACTCAAATGATAATTGCGCGGTCATGCAATGCTGCACCCAAACGAAAATTACGTCCTTTTTTTCACACAAATAGAGCTTTCTTTTGGTGGTATTTGATCACCTGTGCGCTTTTTATTTTTTGCGCTATAAACAAAAAAACCACGAAAATTTTGAAAAAAAACAATATTTTCTACTTTCAGCTATAAAAAATATATCATAAACTCAAAGTTAGTCATAAATTTAAGCCAAAATGTATTCTGCTACATGTTTTTGGTAAAAAAAATCCCGTGCATTAGCGGGCAAACTGGCGCTATCTAGGAGGGGCGCTAACACTATCGGAAGTCACCAGTGACACTAATACAGTTATCAGTAAAAATCTGTTCACTGTAATCAATGACACTGGTGACAGGGCAGTGAAGGGGTTAACTGGGGGGGGGGGAGGGGGGCGATCAAGGGGTTAAATGGGATTTCTGGTGCACTAGCGGGCAAACTGGCGCTATCTGGGAGGGGCGCTAACACTATCGGAAGTCGCCAGCGACACTGATACAGTGATCAGTAAAAATTGGTTCACTGATCAGTGACACTGGTGACAGGGCAGTAAAGGGGTTAACTGGGGGGGGGCGATCAAGGGGTTAAATGGGATTACTGGTGTACTGGCGGGCAATCTGGCGCTATCTGGGAGGGGCGCTAACACTATCGGAAGTCGCCAGCGACACTGATACAGTGATCAGTAAAAATCGGTTCACTTATCAGTGACACTGGTGACAGGGCAGTGAATGGGTTAACTGGGGGGGGAGATTAAGGGGTTAAATGGGATTACTGGTGTACTAGCGGGCAATCTGGCGCTATCTGGGAGGGGCGCTAACACTATCGGAAGTCGCCAGCGACACTGATGCAGTGATCAGTAAAAATTGGTTCACTGATCAGTGACACTGGTGACAGGGCAGTGAAGGGGTTAACTGGGGGGGCGATCAAGGGGTTAAACGGGATTACTGGTGTACTGGCGGGCAAACTGGCGCTATCTGGGAGGGGCGCTAACACTATCGGATGTCGCCAGCGACACTGATACAGTGATCAATAAAAATTCGTTCACTGATCAGTGACACTGGTGACAGGGCAGTGAAGGGGTTAACTGGGGGGGGGGGGGCAATCAAGGGGTTAAACGGGATTACTGGTGTACTGGCGGGCAGTCTGGCGCTCTCTGGGAGGGGCGCTAACACTATCGCAAGTCGCCAGCGACACTGATACAGTGATCAGTAAAAATTGGTTCACTGATCAGTGACACTGGTGACAGGGCAGTGAAGGGGTTAACTGGAGGGGGGGCGATCAAGGGGTTAAACGGGATTACTGGTGTACTGGCGGGCAATCTGGCGCTATCTGGGAGGGGCGCTAACTCTATTGGAAGTCGCCAGCGACACTGATACAGTGATCAGTAAAAATTGGTTCACTGATCAGTGACACTGGTGACAGGGCAGTGCAGGGGTTAACTGGGGGGGGCGATCAAGGGGTTAAACGGGATTACTGGTGTACTGCTGGGCAAACTGGCGCTATCTGGGAGGGGCGCTAACTCTATCGGAAGTCGCCAGCGACACTGATACAGTGATCAGTAAAAATTGGTTCACTGATCAGTGACACTGGGTGACAGGGCAGTGAAGGGTTTAACTGGAGGGGGGGCGATCAAGGGGTTAAACGGGATTACTGGTGTATTGGCGGGCAATCTGGCGCTATCTGGGAGGGGCGCTAATTCTATCGGAAGTCGCCAGCGACACTGATGCAGTGATCAGTAAAAATTGGTTCACTGATCAGTGACACTGGTGACAGGGCAGTGAAGGGGTTAACTGGGGGGGCGATCAAGGGGTTAAACGGGATTACTGGTGTACTGGCGGGCAAACTGGCGCTATCTGGGAGGGGCGCTAACACTATCGGATGTCGCCAGCGACACTGATACAGTGATCAATAAAAATTCGTTCACTGATCAGTGACACTGGTGACAGGGCAGTGAAGGGGTTAACTGGGGGGGGGGGGCAATCAAGGGGTTAAACGGGATTACTGGTGTACTGGCGGGCAGTCTGGCGCTCTCTGGGAGGGGCGCTAACACTATCGCAAGTCGCCAGCGACACTGATACAGTGATCAGTAAAAATTGGTTCACTGATCAGTGACACTGGTGACAGGGCAGTGAAGGGGTTAACTGGAGGGGGGGCGATCAAGGGGTTAAACGGGATTACTGGTGTACTGGCGGGCAATCTGGCGCTATCTGGGAGGGGCGCTAACTCTATTGGAAGTCGCCAGCGACACTGATACAGTGATCAGTAAAAATTGGTTCACTGATCAGTGACACTGGTGACAGGGCAGTGCAGGGGTTAACTGGGGGGGGCGATCAAGGGGTTAAACGGGATTACTGGTGTACTGCTGGGCAAACTGGCGCTATCTGGGAGGGGCGCTAACTCTATCGGAAGTCGCCAGCGACACTGATACAGTGATCAGTAAAAATTGGTTCACTGATCAGTGACACTGGGTGACAGGGCAGTGAAGGGTTTAACTGGAGGGGGGGCGATCAAGGGGTTAAACGGGATTACTGGTGTATTGGCGGGCAATCTGGCGCTATCTGGGAGGGGCGCTAATTCTATCGGAAGTCGCCAGCGACACTGATACAGTGATCAGTAAAAATTGGTTCACTGATCAGTGACACTGGTGACAGGGCAGTGCAGGGGTTAACTGGGGGGGGGGCGATCAAGGGGTTAAACAGGATTACTGGTGTACTGGCGGGCAATCTGGCGCTATCTGGGAGGGGCGCTAACTCTATCGGCCCGGGGTCAGTAGGGAGCCCCATGAGATGCCCCTGGTACCTTTTCATAGGCTTTTTTGGGTGTGGTTTGAGTGTGGGCGAGGACACAGGGGCCCCATGATCCCCTGTTGCCCGGGTGCGCCATGAGTTGTCAGTCCACCCCTGCACACAGGTACACACAGGTAGCTTCATCCTCCAGCTGTGCCGCCCCTCCCCCACATGGAGCAGTAAGTCCGTCCCCTCACATCAGTGCACACATCTTCCTCCTGCACTCGCTGTCCTGGGAGTAAAGTCGGCCATAGACGGAAGTTGCAGGAAAGAAAAAATCGCTTGATTCCCCCGTCAACACAGTGTTAATAAGTGAAACCCCACCTGCGGAGCCACTGTGTTCTCCCAGCGAGGGTAGCTAGCCTTCCACACTGGGAGAACACTGATTATTGGTAGTGACTATAATAACTACTTGGGTACTTTCAGCCTGCCCATACATAATTCGAATCTCAGCTGGTCCCTTCTGAAACGGCCGAGATTCAAACTGTCTATGGCCCGCTTTAGATTGTAGAGGAGCATAGTCCAGCCTTACTTGGAAAGTCCTGGGAACCAAACCTACACAGTTTGGGACATTTCACATACCCATTGCAGTAGCACAAGCAGCAGTTTACAGTCTGCCATCTCACCTCTTTAATTCCCCCTGTGGGAATATGCCAAGGGGGAAAAATGTGCCACCAACCTGCCGCACAGGAGCAGTTAATCGAGACCAGAGGTGACCCCCGATAGCTCCACCAACACTGCTCAGATGGCTACGTAGATGGATATCCCCATAGATGGTATGGAGGGGTAGAGGATACTACTGTAGGGGGGGAGTATCTTACTGTGGGGAGGGGGGAAGAAGCCATTGTGACTACATGCTGTGTTTTTATTGGGGGGTATATGGGTGTGCTTTATGTGCCTGGGCACACCCTAATGACCCCATGTGCATTACAATTATTACTTTGTGTGCCAATGAGGAGATGGAAAATATCTACCACTGAGCAGCTCTGCTTATAAGAGAAGTGCGGAAGCACTTCTCTTTCACTCTGAGCCTTCGTTCACACTCATGCATTCAAATCGCATGTGATTTGTACAGGAATGCGGTGCGGTTCCTGTGCGAATCACATGGGATTACCCGCAACGCTGCAGTGTGAACCAGGGCTTAATCTGCGGGCAGAGAGATAACGTGCCCGCAGGGAGATCAGACAGATATGCATGTGTTTTTGGTCTTTGGGGTGCACACTCTATTGCCATAGGCTGAACACACTTATGCCCATATAGAATGTTAGGAGCACACTGGATTTCTGGCAGATCAGTCAGTATTGTTCTGTAATGTCTGTTTTTTTTTTTAAAGAATAAACTATGTGGAAATGTGCGTGTGTTGGAGAAATGTACTGCATGTGTTTTCTTTTTAATATTGTTCCCAGACCTACATTTTATCTGGACATCTGGTCACCCTGTGATGCCTACATATGGTCTAATTAGAAATAACAACACATTTAGGAACGGCACAGAGCATACAAAATAAAAGAAGTTACTGATATATGCATTTGCAGCTGATAGTGTAAATTACATTCAACAGGCAGAATAAGAGAAGTAGCCTAGTGCAGTTGACCATATAATATAGATTATGAAAAATGCAATATCTTTTCTTCTAGCTATCCAGTAAAGAAGGGACCCTGTCCAGTTGGATAATGTAGAAAAATAAGGACCATACCCTGAGGTGAAACTGCTGTTAAAAATGTTCCATGTTATTATAAACTCATCTTGCTGTGTTTTCCCGTCTCCTATTTCTCTCTCAGGCTGTGTCCTGCGGAATTATTTGACACTGTTGCCTCAGGCATGACTAATTAGATTGTGACAGATATTCAATGTAGCAGAAAATGTTCATGTTCAAATCATGTCAGTTACGTTTACTACTGCAATGTCAGCTACATGCGAAGGCAATTACACTAGAAGTGTTACATAATTTAGTGTTTTTAATAGTCTTTATTTTTAAAAATAAATCTCATTGGCATCAACTGAAAGGCGGCCAAAGTGACAGGACAAAGATCTGCCTAGGTATGTGCTTTTTAAAAGAGAAGTATGTCCAAAGACTTTTTGGCCATATCTCTCTTGTGAGTTTGCTCTCCTGTAACTCGGCTGTATTGAGCTATTGCCCACTTTCAGCTGACATAGTAGAGCTGCTCTAAGATCTGGAAGGATTCTGACAATATTGTCAGGATCCACCCTGATGCCTAATTAACAGCTGGCTCTGCCAGCCAAAGCCAGCTGCTCCCACCCCCTTACTTGCCTGGCACTCTTGTGAGTACTGGAGAAGCAGAGCAGAGAGCAGTGACTGACAGTCACAGTTCTTCATTATGAGCAGACCAAGAAATGAGTGATCAGCTGTCATGTGATCGCTCAGTTCTATGTCTTAGATCTGACAAGGGACAGCTGCAGCATCACACTGATGTATGTACATTGAGGTGAGTATGTATATTGTTTTTTGTTTTTTATGCACAAACCCCAAACTTCTCCTTTAAAGTCCAGGTAAACCTTTAGTTTAAATCAGCTAAATAAATTTCAGGTACGTCAAAATTAAAGGTGTTCAACATCTTTAGTTTTCTTTTGTAAAGCAGCCACAGCCTTAATAAGAAGCCTGTCCCCTGCCAGCAACTGCAAAGTGGGACCATTACTCATTGTGGGGAAGCAGTGATCTCTTTGCAGAGGTCTGACAGATCTGCAATCAGTGGAGAACATGAGCTTTGCTCATTGCAAAACTATAGGTCTGACTTGTTAGGGTGCAAGTCAGACCTCTGCAGAGAGACTGAGTATTTTGGGTTCCCTGTCTGTTCTGAGCCTGTTTTGGAAGTACTGCCCCTGCTGACACCACCGTGAAACCTTGATCAGGAGAACTCACTGGCTTTGAACCATAAAATAAACACACAAGTTAAGGTGAGCACATAATCTAATTGAATTGAGGTCAGAGTATAAAGAGTGCAAGCACAAGAATGACAGTAGATGTGCATAAAAAAAATAAATGAAACACTCTAAAAGGTTTAATAAAGTAATGAACCACAGTATCACGTTAAGAAAACCCAAATGTCCTGCAGGATCAGAATTTAAACATCAATCCCAGTTTATGAGATATCTCTCCACAAGTGCGCTGAAGTGGATTATCAAGATGATAGGCTAACTCACTTTTGGGTTCTCAGTAGCTGGGAACTGGGTTTAACTCTTGGGATGAATCTTCTTTTTATAAGCAATAATGTTCCCTTGTGTATCTCATCAAAGAATAGTGAAAAATCTTCTGTGCGCTTGATGGTACCCTAGTTGGTGCACATTAAGGTTAAGATCCCTTTTTGTGTAAGAGCAAGATTTCCTCAAAATGGTATAGCAACAAAAATATTCCCCTTTTGAGTGGTGTTGAACTGGGTTAGGTCTCTTTAACACAAGAGATGAAGGAAAAGATTGGCTAAAACTGAAGAAAAGGGCGGAAGCAGAATTCATCAGAGGTTGAACCCTCATGGATGGTAAACTAGTCTGGTGAAGCAAGTTCCTTTAAAGCTGAAAATTTCTTGAAATGAGATACTAGTGTAATCCTGTCTGCAGGGGGGCACATGCTGTAGACCTTAGAGTCCTGAGGTTTCAGAATAATAGGGAGACACAAAAGCAGCAGGCCGCAGTACTGAATGGTCTAGGTAGTCTGAGTCTCAATGTGATAATCTGTGGAGTAAAGTATACTGAACTGAACAGCTGAAAATAACAGTCACTTGCCACTTGTGATGATCTGGGTTATGGAACCCTCTCACCCGATTTGAAGTATTTTGTAAGCAGTAGTCTCTCTTGGAAGGGGGGGATGGGAAATGTAGTCTGTTCACTCCCTGTCTAAGTGCAGAAGTCCTGCTACCAGCATATAAATTCAACAAGGCTTTGCTTCAATAAAGTCTGAATAGCTGAACTGCAGAACAGTGCCATCTTGTGGTTAATTAACATCCTGCAATCAGTACTAGTGCAGTGTGTTACATTAAGTTTCTGGAGTACCTGGGGCCTTGTCCCAAAGTACAACACACTGAGTGGCTCCTGGGTCATTGATCTGTATAGCATAAATAAGGAGTTCCTGATAAGGGATTTGTAATGGGTGAATGCCTTCATGACAATTGAAATTCAACTGCCTACAACTGCCTCTATTACACATGTTTACTACAAGAGCACGAAAAACAACAGAGCTCCTTAGGTTAGGTAGGTGCTGTCCTGGACAAGAGGATAGGGATTAATATTCTCACATTCCTTTGGCAGGATTCTTGGGTCCGACCCACTGCACCTGTGAGTATAAATTGGGAGAGTGGGTTGGGTCCGAGAGAGGAAGGTGAGAGTGCAGGCATGTGCCAGTGCCCACAGCCAGGGTTGTAGAGTCTGGAGGATTTGCTGGGAGAGAAGACTTCCCCAGCCTTGGCCATCTCCTGGGAACCTTGAAGATAACAACACCTGGGAAGTTCTATCGAAGTTCTGTTGGACTGTCTTGTCTGCTTTTGACACCTTTATAATTTGTACCTTTAGTCAGTAAAACATTGAAACTTTGAACTTAGTTTACAGCTTGGGTCACTAGCACATGGGGTATGAAGAGTCAGCATGTTAAGAGCCATTTTAGTGCAAGTTATACATGTCATTGCCATGAGCAACGAAGGTACAGTCAACAAGCAGTCAAACATGTACCTGTTATAGATGGAATTGCCTCTTGTCACCTCGGGGTAGGCCTCCTATGTGACCCACACTTGGCGCCCAACAAGGAAGGGAACATGGAGGAAGTACCACCCACCCGCCCTACAAATGTACAACTCCACCTACTGGAAGAGCCCAAAGACAGCACGGAGTGTGAGCAGAGTAAGGCAGAGAAGTATGGCCAGAGCAGGATAGAGGAGAGTGGGTTGAGCTAAGGGGATCACGCTCTGCGACTGGCCAGTAGGTGCCTAGTCAGGTGAGGTTACCTGCGGAGCACATTGGTCCTGGGAAGGGAGCATGATTACCATTATTGGCAGCAGCAGGGCCCAGGCTGGGTTGCATAGAGAGGAGGGCCCTTCCCAGGGTGGGGACCGGAAAGGAGGCCAGGACAGAACCTGGAGCAAGTGTAACTGGAAGAGCAGGAAGCAATGGGACAGGGGGAGGGCCTGTCAAGACTTTGTGGGATCCTCTGTTTGGGTCTAGGTAATAGGTTATCAGAGTGCCCACACCAACTCCCACTCTGGCTGTGCCCTAGCCAGTGTAATGCACTCTGGGAACTGTGGCCCCCTGCTGGGACCCCAGTGGGGTCTCCATTGTGACATGGACTACATTGGCTCCCTCTGTGGGGTCCTGAAATGTAACCAAGTGGTGAGTGATAGGGGTCAGGGGGGGGAGTTATCGGGTTCTGGAAGGTGGTGAGTAATGAGTGTTTGGGGTGAAGAATGATGCGTATGCGGTTTGATATGGATCTGGGGTTGCATGCAAATTGTAGATTATCTGCTTTATCTTTATCTGCTACAATATTTTAGTAGACAGTTTATATTTGCATTGCATTTACAATTTGAAGGTCAGACCATCCATAGTTGATATTTCATGTATAGTCAGATGCTTGTGGATGAAGTCCTGTTGGACTACCCATAGTAGGGCTAAGAAACAATAGTGTGCATTTTGCTTTTGCTTTTTTTATCCTACCTAAAAAAAGTAGCAGCAAATAAAAATAATTTTTTTCCCCATAAAGGCCAATTTTCCATTCAAAATTAATAAAAAAAGTCAAAAGATAGTCTTTAACCACTTGCCATCCGCCTACTATTTATAAACGGCACTCCAGGGGCGGGTTGCCGTTCATAAACGGCACCCGCCATTTCTAGCTGTGCATGCTCCCTGGGAGCGCGCAGCACCGCGATCCGGTGCCCGCTGTGTCCTCCGGACACAGTGAAACACTGAACGTCGGACGGGATCCCGATCATGTGATCACTGATTGGCCAATCAGTGATCACATGCAAAGTAGTAAGCAAGATGTCAATTGTGACATCATTGCTTACTATGTGTGAAATCTGTGAATGATCACAGAGGTCACATGGTACAAGGCTATTCACAACAGCCTTGTACCATGTGACAAGCTGTGACCAATCACAGCTCACTCAGTATTTTTCAATGGCTGCAAGAATGCAGACAGAGAGAAGGAGAAATGATTGCTTTTACATCCTTTATGGGTGTAAAAGCAATCACTGTAAAAAAAAAAAAAACAACTTCATCACCCCCCACCATGGTGACACTGTACTGCTAGGGTGACAGTGACAAAACATAAATAATAATATAAAAAAATAAAATAAAAATGTAAAAAAAATGTTTAAAAATTATAATTTGTTGTTATAAACTAATTTGGCTTATTTTTTTTTTTACTAAAAAGATAACAAAATATATTCCGGCAAGATTTATGATGAAAGATTGTTTATTTGCAAAATTTTGTAAGAAAAAAACTTTTTTCAAAATTTTTGGACTTTTTCATTTACATAGCAAAAAAAATAAAAATCCCAGTGGTGAATAAATACCACCAAAATAAAGCTTTATCTGTCTCAAAAAAATGGTAAAAAATTCATATGGGTACAGTGCTGCATGACCGCGCAATTGTCATTCAAAGTGTGATAGTGCTGAAAGCTGAAAATTGGCCTGGACAAGAAGGGGGTAAAAGTGTCCAGACAGGAAGTGGTTAACATTTGTAATAAAATGAAAGACCATTTTATCCTGAGTAAACTGCAGTATAATTAACCAGGAACCAACTAAGTGGTTGTACATACTAACAGGCATTATGATTTGTGTTACCTTCAGGCATTAAGGGGTTAAACCAAAAATTTAATATATTGCAGCTTAGCAATCATTAGATGTGGTGGCTGCATTAGTTTTAGTTTTTTAGCCTTTTTCCCCCTCTGTTTTCACCTGGTGATCTGGCCAGTAACACACCTCTTGTATTAGAGTATCCCCACTCTGGATGAAGGAGCCCAAATACATTGTTGGACAGCAGCATTTTCAGTCTGGGAGGAGGGAAGTGTTAGCTGTGCTATCATATTTAGCTACACTAAGAAATTGGAGCCAAGCTCCAGCTAACACTTTATAAGCAGTTACAGCAAACAGTTTTTTTCTTTTGAGATAAAGCTGATCATTGTAAGCACCCCGGCATTGTTAAATGGTTTGTCTCATCCCTTTTCCTGATATATCTACAAGAGAGCTTGTTCTTTTGAAAAACAACAGATTAACTGGCCACATCACCAGATAAAAATAGATCCTAAACTAAATGAATGCAGCCATTCAAAGAACTGGTAAACTGCAATATAGTACATGCTTGCATTTGGGTTTAATATCACTTCAATATACTGTTTAGTGTCAACAGTCAAAAACCTAGTAACATTTTTTTCACAGAGGGGGGGCACTAGTGGTTTGGTCACCCAGCAGCCCTCTGTGTCTTGGAAACTCCAGTTGTGAGATTTATTTAGGCTGCCCATTACAACATGCCTGAGAAAGTGAAAACACTAAACATTCTGAATGAACCATCTGCACATTGCCATACACCCTTTTGTATCACATTCTGTGTAAAAACAAGGCTCACAAGTTCACATACATTGCAATGTATTTTAAGCTAGCAAACTGTCAAAGTAATCCCTTTCTGGCCAGTCCCTACTCTTCTCTGCAAAATGCACATTCCCCAGTGGATATAGTGCCAATATGGGGCAGATAGACACAAGTGAGAACATGAAAACATGTGTGTAAGCACATTACATGGAGGTGTGAATGGACCCTTAAAGTATTTGTGAAACCTCACCTTGTAAAACAACCCATTCAGTTTAAAATATAAATGAAAAGCATAGCCTCTGTTTTCAGCTGCATAAGGAGCTCAGAGAGCTGGGGGAGGGAGAATAGCAGTCCACTGGTCTTCTCATTGAATGGCTGTGTGGGGAAGAGAGGTGTCAGCACAAGTCTAATCATTGGAGCATTGAAGGACAGGCAGAGGGGATGTCAGGAACACCAGGGATTTCACACAAAGGAAGCAATACAAAGAGAACAGGATGCTCTTTCATACAAGTACATGGTATAACTTTAATCTTTAATCTCTCCCTCTCTACTGGCGCATTCTCCTCCCCTCTGAAGCACACACACATCACTCCCATACTTAAAAAACCCTCCCTGGATCCCACCGACCTAAACAACCTTAGACCCATCTCCCTGCTGCCATTTACATCCAAACTCCTTGAGTGCTTAGTCTATAATCGCCTGAGTTCCCACCTCACCGACAACAACCTCCTTGATCCCCTACAGTCTGGCTTCCGTCCCCTACACTCACCTACGACCTGCTAACCGCCAAAGCTAATGGCCACTACTCAGTGATCCTACACCTCGACCTCTCCGTGGCTTTCGACACGGTCGACCACCCCCTTCTTCACTGTTACCTATAACTCTTCCACCTCCCCCTCACTCCCCCTTTCTGTTGGGGTCTCTAAAGGTTCTGTCCTTGGGCCCCTTCTCTTCTCCATCTACACCTCCTCCCTTGGCCAACTGATACACTCCCACGGCTTCAACTACCATCTCTATGCCGATGACACGCAAATCTATCTCTCTACCCTTCGCCTCACCCTTTCAGTCTCCGCCCAAATCACTAGCCTACTGAACGACATATCAGATTGGATGTCACTCCACTTCCTCAAATTAAACCTTTCCAAAACCGAGCTCCTAGTTTTCCCCCCAGCCCGCCCCCCCCCTGGACTTCTCCATCACGACCAACAACCCCACCATCAGTCCCACCCCGCAAGCCAAAGTACTAGGTGTCATTCTAGACTCCTATCTGTCTTTCCAGTCCCAGGTCCAATCACTGACAAATTCACGTAGACTCCACCTCTGCAACATCTCCAAAATACGTCCCTTCCTAACCCCAGAAACCACTAAGCAACTCATTCACTCTCTTATTATATCACAACTTGACTACTGTATCTCCCTCCTCTCCGGCTTACCTCACCGCAGGCTATCCCCGCTTCAGTCTATCTTGAATTCTGCCAGACTCATCCAACTTACTAACCGCTCCGTATCCGCCACCCCCCTCTGCCAATCCCTCCACTGGCTTCCGATTGCCCAACGCATAAAATTCAAATTACTAACATTGACGTACAAAGCTGTTCATAACACTGCCCCAAACTACATCACCGACCTGATATCCATCTACCACCCATATACCACCCAAAACAGACTCTCCACTCCTCACAAGACCTCCTACTCTCTAGTTCCCTGGTCTCCTCCTTCCATGCCCGTCTCCAGGACTTCTCCAGGGCCTCCCCCATCCTCTGGAACTCATTACCCCAATCCATCAGACTGTCACCTACCCTCCTCACCTTTAGGCACACCCTGAAAACCTATCTCTTCAGGGAAGCCTACCCCGCCCTCACCTAATTGCCGATCTCCTCCATTCTTCCTACCACTCCATCCCCCACAGCTATTTCCTCCTGTACCACTATCCCCTCCCTCCTAGATTGTAAGCTCCAAGGAGCAGGGCCCTCAAACCCCTCGTGTATTGCACTGCATTGTTACTGTACTGTCTCATGTACTGTCTCCCGTTATAATGTACAGCGCTGAGCAAACTGTTGGCGCTATATAAATACTGTATAATAATAATAATAACAGGCACATATCAGGAATATGAAATGTTGGGTTTACATATTAGTGAAGCCATATGTCCTTAGCTTCTAGGTCATATTCCTAAGCATCTGTATTGTGAGAATCCTAACACCACCCAAACACAGATCATTGGAAGGAGATAAAGGATGTTGGCTGGAATATAAAAACCGGTTTACCTAAAATGCTGAAAACAGCCATATTAATTATTTCTTGGAAATTTTATTTCCCAAAAGTTTGTTTCAACATACAAAAAAAAATCTGATTATAATAGTTTAGTAGATGCAAATATTTGGTGTCATCTAAAAGATGCAAGGATCACACAGAATATCCCCATCTGGAAAAACAGAAAGAAGAAGAGGGTAACTGCTCTCTCTCGAGACTCTTTGAAGGAATTAAAATATTTTATTCAAACGCAAATTTTAACTTGTAAAGGGATAAAAGAAGTGATTTGAGCTAATCGCTGATTCTATTAGTTCACATAAAAGACTGTGAGATTTCATAGGACACGATTATGCAAAAAACAAAGAGATATCTTACTGTGATGAAGTGAAAATATTTGGATATTTTGTCTTATAAGACATGTTGAGACTGGAACAGGGGAATTCCTCCCAATATAACATACTGCAAGATCACTTCCAGAGTCTGGGGATCAGAAGTAATAGAGTATCACTTTTTGACTACTGGTGGTTAAAGAAGCTTTCCAAGAAAAAGATATGTTCATTTTCAGATTGGGACCTTCGGTGTAGTAACACAAATGGGTCCCTGTCTCCCACAGCTCCTTTCAGGAACTTATGCCTTCGGGTTCTCATCCAGCCAGTAAATTGGGGATTATCTGCACAACACTCAGATCCTTTAACCACTTCCCGACTGCCCTATAGCCAAACTACTGCTACAGGGTGACAGGGCTGCGCAAAATCACGTATATATATATATATATATATGTAATTTTGCAGTTCCGGGTAGGGGGCGAATTGCGCACCGCCCTTCCCACACCACAATTGGTGGATACAGATGTCAATCCCTGGGTCCTGGCGGAGATTCTCCACCGGCCCCCCGACGATTGCCGAGTATCACTGACAGGGAGGAGACCTATGAGTAAACAACACAGGTTTCTCTCCTGCCAACAATAACATGCTGCTGTGTATTTCTCTGCAGAGCACAGTCACATCAAAGTAGTGCAGGAACCTTTTTAAAGTCTCTGCGACTTTAAAGTGGTTGTAAAGGCTCAAGGTTTTTTACCTTCATGCATTCTATGCATGAAAGTAAAAAAACCTTCTGTGTGCAGCATCCCCCCCAGCCCCCCTTATACTCATCTAAGCCTCCTCTGAATCCAGCGATGTGCACTGGACTCTTGGCTAGCCCAGGACTCCCTCTCCTCATTGGCTGAGACAGAATTGGGAGCCATTTGCTCCCACTGCTGTCAATCACAGCCAGTAATCCAATGAGAAGCGAGGTGGGCGGGGCCAAGTCATGGAATGTGTGAATGGACACATGGAGCAGAAGGTGTCCCCATAGCAAGCTGCTTGCTGTGGGGGCACCCGACAGGAGGAAGGGGCCAGGAGCGCCAGCCGGGGACACGAGAAAAGGAGGATCCAGGCTGCTCTGTGCAAAACCACTGCATACAGCAGGTCTGAAATAGACATGTTTGTTATTTAAAATAAATAAATAAATCTTTGGAGTCACATAAATTTAAACGGCTTCCATTGAAATACATGGGCTGTGACTTGCCATGCAACTTTCTGTGTCCAAAGTCGCATGACAAGTTGCACAAGTGTGAATGGAGCCTTAAACCATACAGTGTACCAACTATAATAACAGAGAGCTACTACCCATTAAACCACCGTACCTAAAATCAACTCAGATGTTATCGAGCCATAGATCACATCCTATGTGTGTGGCTGGTAAGTAAACTTTCCAAAGCTATAAATGTACATCTTTACTGCATCTGAACTCCTCAGGTTTTATACTTTCCATCATGTGGTCTGAACTTCTGAAGACACAAGATTTTCCTCTCTATTTTCAGCCCGCATCTCTTCTTGACAATAAGCTTGACATTATAAAATTTTATTGCTTAAACTTTATACGAAGCGATGGAGCTTTAAAATATATTATTATTCCTGGCAAATAATCCCAGTGAACTGAACATGTGCACACTTATAGATGGTTTGTTTTATTTTTTTTATTGAAAAAAACATAAACCGCTGTACAGCATGTACATCTGTAAAAGGACAAAAAGCTTTTTAAAGGCAAGGTTCATTTTAGGAGAGACTGACTTGTAAAATGATGTTGATGGTAGCTGAATTATCAAGAGACTTATATTGCTTGCCTGCTTGTCATACAGACCCAAGGTCACAGAGTCACAGAAGTTTGTTGCTGGGTTGCTCTTCTGTTCAGTAATATGACACATAAAAACATCAATGAATGCTGTAGGGTCCTGGTGCCCATCCTCAGGCAGAAGGCTGCATGCGGCCCTTTGGCAATCATTTCTATAATATATTTCCAACCACTTCTGAAGTATGCTCACGGTCTCTAACCATCTTACACAGTGTATCTACAGTGTCTGACAGTAATTTGTAGTATTACATATACTCAGGGTATTTTTTTCAGGGGGAGCACGGTACTGGCACCTTCAACATTGATGGTATGTAATGACAAGGGGTGCTCGGGTGTGCTGGAGGGTCATTTGATGCTTGCTGCTGGGATTTATTGCTGCTGGGCTATCTACTTTTGAGAGAGGGGTCTGCTGTTGCTAACTGGGGTCTTATGTTTCTGGGAGACTAATTGTTGCTGGAAGGAATCTACTGTTAAGGGGAGAATCTATTATTGCTGGCTGCTGGGAAATCTACTGTTGCTGGTGGGGACCGTTGTACCCTGGGTGGATCTATTGTCACTGTGGGAGTATTTTGTAACAGGTCATCTATTGTTCCTGGAAAGATCTATTGTCATTGGGGGGGTCCTATTGTTGATGAGGGATCTATTATTGCTGGAAAGGGGCTATTTTTGCTGGTTGCAAGGGATCTATTTCATTGCTTTTCTTCTTATCTTGAACAAATTCCATACAAATTACTTTGCAAGCATCACAAAAGGATACCATTTTATGGGGATGCACGATATCGTTCTTCTATGGGCAAGTAAGAGTACCAGTACTCTCGGTCAAGTTCTGGACGATACTGAGTACCAATACTTTGCAGCGCGATTTGCGTTAATGGACTGAAAAGAATAGCATGCGATTAACAGGAATACGATTCCTATCCAAACCGCATGCGGTTTCCCCACTGCTCCTGTATGAATCCAGGCTTGTCATAGCCCAGTTCACACAGAAAGGGGCAGGAAACCTCCTTGCAGGCATCCCATGCTGAGTGTCAGTGGTAGGAGAGAAAGCAGTGGGGATTTCAAATTTTCCTTCCCTCTCCTTGCAGTGATGACAGTTCAAGCTAGACATCATCTGATTGGTCAGCACTGTCATGGTGCTGATCATTTCTTGAGGCCCTAAAGCACCAGGACAGTACATACACCCTAAAATGCCAGAGGCATGGTGAGTTTTTTAAAGTTGTGATTTTGGGCCACAATTTTTGAGAGTGAAGAAAAGGTTTTTTTTTACATACTATTACCAGAGCACTACAGTGTCATCATATGACTGGTGTGGTGGTGATCAGGGATACTGACTGGTGACAGTTAAAAAAAAAAAAAAATTACAAAATTAATTTTATATATATATATATATATATATATATATATATATATATATAAATTTTTCTTAACCATGACCAGAGCAGTGTAGTTTTACCTAAATTCCGCAGGGAAGGGGGGGCTAGGAGTGAAGCTGCATCCAGAATTTTTTTTTTTTTTTTAAGTCAGATAATATTTATTAGACAACCAACAAATTTTCATTTTCAAATTAACAGTTCTTAAAGTACAAAAACACATACAAAAGTAAAAACAATCAAAAACAAATAGAAAAATTACAGAAAAAAAAATATACAAGAACGACAGCCAAAACCATGTCTACAGATAAAACACATACAAGGTTGTCACGTAGGGCTGTACTATCAGATTATATAAAAAGCTAACTATGTGTTTACCTGCGCAATCATGTGTAGTGATATTAATAATGTTGAACCATATAGACAAACAAACAAAAAAATACAAAAACACTTAACCTGCTGTCTCTGTGCTGATACGTGTCACTCACCACCATTTGGCGTTGGAGAGAATATTAGCCATTTGAGGACATTATTACATAGTGCAAATACCTTAGCCAAAGTAGGAGGGAACAAGGGTAGCTTGTTCTTGATAATGAGAGCATTTCTAACAAGGAGACTTCTCAATTAAAAGTAAATTAGATGTCATACCAAACCAGAGGGCGATACACTGCTCAAAAGTCTATCCTTCACTAAGTGAAATAGCGCCAGGCCTGGCGTACCCAACTAGGCATCCCATAGTTTCATAAATTTGCCAGCATTTCCTCTGTGTTGGTAAACTCGTTTGTCTCGGTGTAGCATATCATTGAAATCCAACAAGCCATAGACGGGGGGGTCAGAGAAATAAAAGACGGGTTATAGCTGTATATATGTGGAGTTCAACAGTCTCCTCATCTAACCACCCTAGCAGACAAAGTTTAGGATCTACAGGGAGAGCTAAAGTGAAGATTTTATTGATCGGCTTCATTACAGAGGTCCAATAGCACACCAGTTTAGGGCATTTAGACAGTATATGTAGCAGGGTACCATTTGCACCAATGCCACCTGGAGTATTTTAAGTAGCTCAGGTAGAAGTATTCTACCTTTCAAATAGAAAGCCCTGTAAATGTTTATGCATTAAGTCTAGATCAGTGAAGAGAGTTATCCAAAATGGATTGAGCTTCCACAGTGTAAATGTAGAGGGCCTATTCAGGGATAAGGATATACGCATTGGGGAATGATCAGATAGGCTCTTGGCTAAATAGGTTACCTGAGGGGTATATGGTAGGACCAGATTGGAACCCAATGCCAAATCTATACGGGGTGGGAGCTTGAGTAACATGAAAATTGAGCATCTAGTGGGTGAAGAGATTGCCATAAGTTCCAAAGTCCAATTTCCATCATAAGTTGGGAAAAAAGTAAGTTGTCTAGGGCCATGTGGGGAGAATTTTTTAAAGAGATCTAAGAAAGTATCCAAAACAGTGTTAAAGTCCCCCATTACCAATAATGGTATTTGTGGATGGGTGGATACAAATTGAAACAGACACTTCACCATCTCCATATGAAATGGTGGAGGTACATACATATTTGCATGAACACATAAATTAATGTCCCAATTGCATTACAGAAATATATAACTACCCAACGGATCTATCTTGGATGAGATAACCGAGAAAGGTACTCCTCTGGCAACCATTATACTCACACCCCTAGAGTACTGAGAGTGTGTAGCATGGAACTGAATTTAGAGTGTTTCAAAAGATGGAAAGTATCCAAAGTCATGTGAGTCTCCTGAAGACATACAATGGAAAGGTCTTGGAGGCTGAGGAATGTGAAGACAGCTGATCTCTTTTTTGGGTTGTGCAGGCCACGGACGTTCCAAGAAAGAATATTATCCTTTTGATTACTCATAGTTATGAAGGAGGTTATGAAGGGTAGAAGTATCCCGTGCCCCATGGAAGTGTTGGGGTGGGACATCGCCAGTACGATGTATATAATTACAGGGAACACCCAGAGAAGATGGTGTTCCTCCCACAGTCCAGTAGGTGATAAGTAGTGTAGGATGTTTGAAGTCCTGAGACAGCATAGCAAGTGCAAAAAATAGAAAAAATACCAACTTTGGCCCAAACGCGGGCAAACCTGAGTCAACTCAAAAGTGCCCCGCAGGGTAGTATAGGGGGTAAGCAAAAGAGCTATAGCCGACATTCCAAAAGGAGTAATCATAGGAGTCATCTGTTACTAACACAAAACAGGTGATCTACTCATCCCTGAGCTCCTCTTTGAAACTAAGGGACAGACAAGGAAAACTTTGAGTTGGGAACACCAGGCAATGGATAAGTCATGCTGAAGCTGCTGCCTCAGGGGAGTCAAAAAATTGTACGGAACCATCTGTTATCACTCATAGCTTTGCAGGATAAAGCATGGAGTAAGACACCTGGATCACACCTAGGAGGCATTTAACATCAATAAATCTTACGCTGGATTTCAGCCGAGAAATCTGGAAATATAGATATTTTTGCCCCTTGTATCTCATGACAGGTTGTTGTCTAGCAAGACAGAGAATGATATCTCTATCCTTATTATGCACAAGTTTCAGTGAAAAGATCTGTCAGTCCCCCCCAGGAGTAGGAGGACAGGGTGGCACCCTATGGGCTCTTTCCACGGAGAAAAAAGGTGTTAGATTATCTTTGCCAAATGTATTAAGTAACCAAGTCTCAATAAATTTCACAGGATTCTTTCCCTCAGCTTTCTCAGGTAAGCCTACCAGGCGAAGGTTGCTCCTGCGTAGGCGATTCTCCATGTCTTCTAATCTGGCCGAATGCTCAGATGATTTAACAGAGTTAGAACATACATCTTGTTGCAATGGAGGGAATTCATCCTCCAGTGCGCTCACCCTGTCTTCAATGGCAGTTGCCCTTTCTCTAAGCATATCATGGCGAATAAATAAAATGTCCTCTTTCATGCTTTTAAATTCCACAGTAAGCTGTGAGATCAATGTGCCATAAGTGTGGACTGCTGTTAATATTTTGTTCAGCAATGGTTCTGGGGGTTCAGGAACCCCTGCAGGGCCGTCGGAATGAGATATAGAAGAGCAGGCACTCACTGAGTCGGAGGCCAGCGATGGCACTGCAGAGGCCTGAGGAATCTGTACCGAGACTACCGAAGAAGGAGGGTGCTGTGCCCCTGAACTAGAGAGAGGTGGTGGAGATTTGAGGAGTGAGCAAACTTGCCAAGTTTAACCGCTGCTTCCTTTTAGCGGTCTTTAGATGAGCGTCGAGGGAATGGGTCTCCGCCATGTTGGATAGGCCGCAATGCGGCATCCCCCTCTTCCTTCTTCCTTGTCATGTTCTTAGCGCTCCGGAGTAGTGGCGGAGGAGACAGGATGTCAGCCGGGCCTGTGCTATTGGTGACCCAGATACGTGCAATCTAAATGGAGGTCCCAAGGCAGGATAAATGTCAGGATTTTGGCTGTGCAGGAACCCGACCGCTCACATGGATGGCTAAGTCATGCCCCCCCAAACATTTTTTTTACCTTAATGAGAGAATGCATTAAGGTAATAAAAAATAACTTCTGCCTTTAGAATCACTTTAATCTGGGGGAGGGGAGTGTTAGATGCACTAGCAGGTTTAGATACACTAACAAATTGAAGCTAAACTCCAGTTCACAGTTTTTAAGCAGTTACAGCAACATCTTTTTTTTCATTTCGGGATAAAGTTTTACATAAATGAATAAAAGTTGATCATTGTAAGCACCCCTGTCAGTGATAAATGGCTTGTCTCGTCCTTCTAACAGATACATCTGAAGGACAGTTGTCCTGTTGAAAAACAACAGGCTTTCTGGCTAGATCAACAGGTGAAAATAAAAGAAAGAAAGCCTAAAAAAGAACACTAATGCAAACACCACATGTAATAAATATTTGCGTTTGTGTATAATACATCTTTAAGATAATCAAAATTGGCCTCCTTGCGGAGATGCTGGTCACTTGGCTGTCTCTGGTGCTCTGGTCTTTAAAAGTAAGACAGTATTCTTTGGTGTTACTAGCATTTCACAAAGAAAAGAAAATGCAGGAAGAAAACATAACTTGAAATAATTGGGTACTTTCTTGTAATTTCAGACATTGCCATAAATCTGATTATGATCCACAACCTCAGTTGTCCGTGTAACTGTAAGGCATACACATCCGTTGATCACCCTTCCCAGCCATTGAGACAACCAACTATGGGCTTTGGTTTCTTTGTGAAGTGTGAACACAGGTTATCACTAAGCATTCACCGAGACGGAGGGCCATCATATTTTACCCACTAAAAGGGGCAACACTGATCTCACCAGTGGGATTTTGCAACAGGCAATGGAAGTTGAGGTTTCCAAGACTGCAGAATAACTATTGCAAGTAGCCATGATCACCAGACTTCTGAGGACTCCCCAAGCATTGTTCAAGTTAGGATCATGCCTAAAAAGGCCAGCTGCATAATAATTTTCACCTCCGGCTATGTACGGCATATTTTATTGGTTTGTATTGCAGGTTTCTACAAAGCTTTTAGTGATCTGAGGATGGGGAGATGAATGAAAGGTCCATCTCCTTCAATCAAAAAATGCTTTGCATTGTGAGGAACCTACAGGACCGTAAAGAGCTGGCATAGTCATCATTCTTGACAAGCTGCTCAGCCACTGATATTAACCCCCATTGCACCAGAAGTTCAACATCACAGGGGTATAGGACTGATGATATCTACTGTACACCACACTGACTCCTCAGGTGCACATGCTCTTCTACATGTAGTGACATCAGTATGCTGTTTCCGCGCCTGTCTCATTTTCTCACATTGAGCTTCTTATGAGCAGTTTGGGGAAGTTAATCTGACAAAACACATTATTTGGGGCAACAGGTAAGTGATGTCATTACGTGTAGATGTGAGCATGCACACGAGGAGTCAGTGGGGTTGATTTACTAAAACTGGCGAGTGCAAAATATGGTGCAGCTCTGCATAGAAACAAATCAGGTTTAGTTACCAAAGCTTAATTGAACAAGCTGAAGTTAGAAGTTGATTGGCTACTATGGGAGCAGCACAGTGGCTAAATGGTTTGCACTTCCAACTAGCAGTACCAGGGCCGTTTGTTTGAATCCCAGCCACAGCAACCCCTGCCTGGAGTGTGCATGTTCCTGCATGGGTTTCCTCCCTGTGCCTGTGTGGGTTTCCTCTGGGTACAGCTTCCCCCACACTCCAAAGACATGCTGGTAGGTTAATTGGCTCCTGTCTAAATTGGCCCTAGTATGTGTATGTATGAATGTGAGTTAGGGACCTTAGATTGTACACCTCTTGAGGGTTAGGGACTGATGTGAATGTACAATATATATGTAACACACTGTATAAATTGACAGCGCTATATAAGTACCTGAAATAAATAAATAATACTATGCACAGCTGCACCGGATTTTGCACTCTCTAGTTTTAGTAAATCAACCCCTGTGTGTCATTCACTGTCTGGGCAGCAGTAAGGCTGGCCATACACTTTACAATTTTCTTGAGATTTTTGGTATAGATTTTCAGTGAGGTCAAACCTAAACAACACTTTCAAATTGTATCCAATTAGGCCGGCTCTTGCACTACAAAGTTGAAGGTAAATCTAAAGGAAATTGGGCAGAAATTGGACAGAAAATTGTATAGTGTATGGCCAGCCTAATACACCCTTGTATCCTTAGTGCTGGGACAGCATTCAGAAAATGAGTTTTATGATGTTTTTAAAATCCATTTTTTAATAAATGCAGTTTGCACTAGGATGGTTTCCCACCTTTTATTAATGATTTATACATATCGCTGTGATCTGATAAGGGGGACTTAGGCTGGCCATACACTATACAATGTTTTTGAGAATTTTGCTTTAGACTTACCAAGAACCATATAATATGAGGTCAAACCTAAACACTTTCAATTGTATCCAATTAGGCAGGCCCTTACACTACATAGTTGAAGGTAAAGCTAAAGGAAATTGGGCAGAAAATTGTAAGAAAATTGTATAGTGTATGGCCAGTCTTAGAAGTAGAGGGAGGTTCCTGTGATTCACAGAAAGAGTTGTAAATGCTGCTAGACCCACTTATTCACTTATAGCGGAACTTCTCTCTCTCAATCAACATTGACTAAATATAATCCATTTTGCTGCTAGCATTAGTAAATAGATAGTAAAGTATATCAAATTTTATTTTTTTACAATTTTGTTCAGTTTCTTCCTGGTTTCCAGGACTAGGCAAATGATGTCATACATCACAGGAGTGTTCAGGAGGGAAGGAGGGCTTTTCTCAGATAAGCACACCCTCCTGCCTGCATGCCTGAGCTCAGGACAGATGGATTCCAGGAAAAACATTCTACATAAATCATCTGTCCTTGGTCAAGATGGCCACAAACAGAAATGTTAGGGGGTGTTTGTCAAAGTGCAGCAAAAAAAAAAAAAGCATGGAAACATGGATGGAGGGGGAGTTTGCTTTGAATATTAAAAATATATTAAAAATAGATGAAATAGTATTTTTGGTTTGTGGTGCTCAGATGCAGTGTAGTTGCGCTGTAGGGGGTGAGCATCATCTGGTGAGATCCCCAAAAGGGGGTTGAAGTGTGGCTAGGTGGAGATGATCAAAAGGTTTACATTCTTGGAAAGCCTACTTTATAAAACTGATGCTTCACTTTTTGAAGATTAGTTATTTATATATTCATTGCACTTTATTGTGGATTTACAACTGTTACACCGGATTGAAGAGTGACCATTCATATGTTATTTGCACTCCATTGGAGACATGCCAATTGTGAATATTTTTTTATAGATTCGTGTACTTTATACTGTATGTATATATGCACTGTCTTTTGCTGGTGAATTGATATATGAATTATTCATATTTTTAGGTTGTGTTTTTTACACTTTATATGGAATGTAACATTTCTTTGCATTTATAGGCAAAGCTCATGTTGCATATTGTATTCATTTTTTCATGGTTTGTAAAATTTTCAACTAGTTGGTTTGTTTAGGTAAAATAGGTTGCAAGGGGACAAATGTATACAAGGCTAGTCTCATACAGAAAACATGCTGCAGCCTCTGACACCAGTATTAATTCTATTCAACATTCTGATCGAAAAACGATATAAGTACTTCACTTCCCTATGATAGGTAAAAAGTCAATTAATTTATTTAAATGCGCCATTTTCTTTGTCAGTCTATAAAAAGACTTCTTATTCTGCAGTGAAATGCAAGGCACATTGTCAGCCTAATTTGCTCACCTTAAAACTTTATAGGTCTCCTGGATGTAGACTGCCATCTGCGGAGTGCCTCTGGCGCCTTCTGTGCCCTCCGAGGTGAAATACACTACAAGGTATTTAAGGCTTTTTTTATGAACTGCAGAGATAGCACTCTACATGAGCAGCATATGAAGGCTTTGGCAAAGAATTCATTAATACTGCACCAAGGTCCTTTGTGTAATATTCCTGGATGTTTTCATTTGGTAAATTAGCCTGTAGTATAGTATAAACACAGTCATACTGATACATAGGCTAAAAAAGAAACAAGTACAATCAACTACAACTAAAAAAGAAATGCTTTGCTTTTTCCAATACCCTAAGCTAGGGGTCTCCAAACTTTTGAAACAAAGGGCCAGTTTGCTACCCCTCAAACTTTTTTTGGGGGGGGGCGGATTGCGGCCAGTGGGAGTAGAAAATACCCTGGCAACAGCGGGAGTAGAAAATTCCCTAGGCTTGGTAGTCAGTGGGAGGAACAGTGCCCCATCATTGGTGTCAGTGGAATAATTAGTTCCCCATTCCTGGTATCAGTGGGAAGAACAGTTCCCCGTCATTGGTGTCAGTGGGAGGAACAGTGCCCCATCACTGGTGTCAGTGGGAGGAACAGTGCCCTGTTGCTGGTGTAAGTGCAAGGAATAGTGCCCCATCGTTGGGATCAGTGGGAAGAACAGTGCCCTGTTGTTGGGATCAGTGATAGGAACAGTGCCCTGTCGTTGGGATCAGTGGGAGGAACAGTGCCCCATCGCTGATGTTAGTGGGAGGAACAGTGCCCCTTCATTGGTGTCAGTGGGAGGAACAGTGCCTCATCGTTGGTGTCAGTGGGAGGAGTAGTGCCTCATTGTTGGTGTCAGTGGGAGGAACAGTGCCTCATCGTTGGTGTCAGTGGGAGGAGTAGTGCCTCGTCATTGGTGTCAGTGGGAGGAACAGTGCCCCGTTGTAGAGATCAGTGGGAGGAACAGTGCCCTGTCGTTGGGATCAGTGGGAGGAACAGTGTTCCAGCTCCATCATTGGGGTCTTTGAGAGGAACAGTGCCCCGTCATTGGGGTCAGCGGACTGAACAGTGCCCCATCATTGGTGTGTGTGGAAGTAATAGTGCCCCATCATTGGTGTCAGTGGGAGGAATAGTGCCCCATCATTGGAGTCAGTGGGAGGAACAGTGCTCCATCATTGGAGTCAGTGGGAGGAACAGTGCCCCGTCATTGGAGTCAGTGGAAGGAACAGTGCCCCATCATTGGTGTCAGTGCCTCATCATTGGTGTCAGTGCCCCATCATTGGTGTGCGTGGGAGTAATAGTGCCCCCCCATTGGTGTCAGTGGAAGGAACAGTGCCCCATCATTGGTGTCAGTGGGACTAATAGTGCCCCATCATTGGTGTAAGAGGGAGGAATAGTGAACCATCGTTGGGGTCAGTGGGAGGCAGGGGCGGACTGACAACTCATGGGGCCCCTGGGCAGTAGGGGATCATGGGGCCCCTGTGTCCTTGCCAAAACTCAAAAAAGCCTATGAAAAAGGTACCAGGGGCATCTCATGGGGCCCCCTACTGCCCCCAGGCCCTCGGGCAGTGCCCGAGTTTCCAAATGGTCAGTCCGCCCCTGTGGGAGGAACAGTGCCCCGTCGTTGGGTTCAGTGGATGAACAGTGCCCCATCAATGGTGTCAATGGGAGGAATAGCGCCCAATTGTTCGTGTTAGTGGGAGAAATAGCGCCCCATCATTGGTGTCAGTGGAAGGAATAGAGCCCCATCGATGGTGTCAGTGGGAGGAATAGCGTCCCACATTTGGTGTCAGTGGGAGGAATAGCGGCCCATCGTTTGTGTCAGTGGGAGGAGTAACGCCCCATTGCTGGTATCAATGGGAGGAATAGCACTCCATCATTGGTGTCAATTAGAGATGAGCGAATTATTCAAAAATTCGATTCGGCTGATTCGCCGAATTTGCGGGAGAAATTCGATTCGATGCGAATTTATTCGCTGCGAATTTAACTTATTAAAAGGGTTTCTAGGCTTCAGAGAGCCTTTATATTAGTGCAGAACACTGTACCTTTAATTTAAATGCCCTTGGAGTCTGCTGGGGAAGAGAAATAATACTGTCAGTCAGTATGACATGCAGATGAGTGCCGTCGATCTTAGAATCACCGCACACTTCACTCATTTGGGCAGTCACGGGGCACGACGAAGAAGAAGAAGAAGAAGAAGAAGAAGAAAAAGAATGAAAAGAAGAAGAAGAAGAATGAAAAGAAGAAGAAGAAGAATGAAAAGAAGAAGAAGAAGAATGAAAAGAAGAATGAAAAGAAGAAGAAGAATAATGAAAAGAAGAATGAAAAGAAGAAGAAGAAGAATGAAAAGAAGAAGAAGAAGAATGAAAAGAAGAATGAAAAGAAGAAGAAGAAGAAGAATGAAAAGAAGAAGAAGAAGAAGAATGAAAAGAAGAATGAAAAGAAGAAGAAGAATGAAAAGAAGAATGAAAAGAAGAAGAAGAAGAATGAAAAGAAGAAGAAGAATGAAAAGAAGAATAAGAAGAAGAAGAATGAAAAGAAGAAGAAGAAGAATGAAAAGAAGAATGAGAAGAATGAAAAGAAGAATGAAAAGAAGAAGAAGAAGAATGAAAAGAAGAAGAAGAATGAAAAGAAGAATGAGAAGCGGAATGAAAAGAAGAATGAAAAGAAGAATGAAAAGAAGAAGAAGAAGAAGAATGAAAAGAAGAATGAAAAGAAGAAGAAGAAGAATGAAAAGAAGAAGAAGAATGAAAAGAAGAATGAAAAGAAGAATGAAAAGAAGAAGAAGAAGAATGAAAAGAAGAAGAAGAAGAATGAAAAGAAGAATGAGAAGAAGAATGAAAAGAAGAATGAAAAGAAGAAGAAGAAGAATGAAAAGAAGAAGAAGAATGAGAAGAAGAATGAAAAGAAGAATGAAAAGAAGAAGAAGAATGAAAAGAAGAAGAAGAAGTATGAAAAGAAGAAGAAGAAGAATGAAAAGAAGAAGAAGAAGAATGAAAAGAAGAAGAAGAAGAATGAAAAGAAGAAGAAGAAGAAGAATGAAAAGAAGAAGAAGAATGAAAAGAAGAAGAATTCCAGTACAGCAAAAAGTGTATCTGCAGAGAGCTCCGCTATTTCTGACAGTTCTCTGACAGTTCCTTCACATTTACAGCGGTTGAAACATTGTATCTATTTATTTCCAAATAAAAACATCTGTATCCTAAATGGAAACAAATAGATACAATGTTTCAACCGCTGTAAATGTGAAGGAACTGTCAGAGAACTGTCAGAAATAGCGGAGCTCTCTGCAGTGACACTTTTTGCCGGCTGATCGGGGAAAATTCGATTCGTGCACCCGAAGTTTGCTAAAATTCGGATTCGGTGCGAATCGAATTTTTCCTAATATTCGAAACGAATTCCACTTCACCAAGTTCAATTCGCTCATCTCTAGTGTCAATGGAAGGAATAGTGCTTTGTATCACTGCAAGGAAAAGTGCCCCAATGGCTGGATAAAAGCAAGCAAAGGGCCGCAGCCAGCCCACGGGCCGCAGTTTGGAGACCCCTGTCCTAAGCCCTTTGGCCTTGAGAAATTTCAAGAAAAACTTATAAAGCATCAACAAATTTATTTTAGCAGAGGAAAAAGTCTTTCTTATTCTTTAAAACAACATTCTACTATCTAGTGATCAATATTTGTATTTATTTATATGTAGAACATTTAGAAACACTTGAAATCCAGGCAACCCCACTCTAATAAAGTGTACAGTGGGCCTTTGGATAATTCCCCAATTATATTTGTAAATTAAGTAAACTAAAAGTCCCAGGTACTTACCTGAATCCACGTGTAGCGTTACCCTCTTGAGAGCTGCTGGCTTTGAGTCCCCCTTTGCTTTCTATACAACCAGGCAACACGCATCTTCTAGACACAGAAACAATAAACAGTCCATGGACTTGTTTTTTTTTTATTTGTTAGGAAATTTAACTTGGATAGGGTAAAGGGATTATGGGATGCCCAATTTGACTGAAAAATAACAAATGAAGACAATTTTCTTATCTAATTACTACAAAAATGGCAGATATTTTACTGTGTTCCAGCCGGAACCATGACAGTTGCTAGAAAACTGGCAACTTGCAGGAGGTTCTGAGTCCCCTTGAGTGGATTTTTAGTCTTAGCTTGTTGGAGTTCTTAGTCCCCTAAGTGAACGAAAAACCAGCCCTCCTGGCTACGGTATCTGGTCCCAGGACAGGGGATTGGGTAAGCTATGAACTGTCCTCTGAAGACTTGCCGAGAACTTGCATCCAGCAGACTTCTCCCTTATAGGCCCTGAGGATGTAGAGGTACTCACACTGTCCTTGTCCTGTAGCTGTGGATAGAACTGCTTTCAGGCCTTCCACTTGGCTGGTTCTTTTCCAGGTTATGCAAGCTATCCTTTCTCGGTTGATTGCACGGCAGTGGAGCTCCTTCCTTTAGCTTTCCTCCTTACTCCAACCTCAAGCCTGGAGGCAGACCCCCCCTTCTCCAGGGCTACACAGCAGAACTTCTCAAAACTCAATCTTCCACCCAACTCCTCTTGCTTGGGATTGGTCAGACTCCCATAAACATAAGGTGGCAACAAGACTCCCAGAACAGATACTGTGGTGGTAATGTGATGGCAAGTAAAAATCTGGTTTGGAGGAATTTTTAAAAAAAAAAAAGCTGTAGGAACGGTCAGAGCAGAAAGATGAGCTTTAAACAAGTTGACTGAAACCAAATCCTGTGAAAGACTATTCCATAGTTACACAGTTGGTTAGGTTGAATAAAGACACCAGTCCATCTAGTTCAACCCGAGTGTGTCTGTGTGAGTGTATGTGTTAATGTCACCACCATTTTCAATATTCCTGTACATTGTGTTCACTGAGAAACACATCTAGGAGTATTCGAACTTATTTCCACGGTGACACCACCAACTGTGGAAGAGAGTGCCACATACGTACTGCTCTAACAGTAAAAAAAACCTTTTAATATTGAACCACTTCTCATCCAAGTTTATTGTGTGGCCATGTGTGCTCTTTAGGGACCTTAGGTTAAATAGTTTCCTCCCAATGCTACAGCCATTAAAAATGTGTATATTGCAACCATATCCCCTCTTAAACGTCTCTTCTCCAGGAAGAATACGTTTAATCTTTGTAGTAATAACTGAGGTCCTCCAGTCCCCTTATTAGCTTTGTTGCCCTTCTCTGGACTTCTCCAGTTCCAACACACCCTTCTTGAGGTCTGGTGACCAAAACTGGAGGGAATACTCAGCATGCAGATGAACACGAGTTTTGTAAAGTGGTATTATCATATGAATACCCTTTTAAACGGATGCTAATAATCTGTTAACCTTGCTGAGCCTGTGATCTACTAGGATCCCTAAATCCTTTTCCATCCTCAATTCCCCCAGAGGTTCACCCCTAGTGTGTAACCTGCAATCATATTTTTAGTTCCCAAGTACATTATTTTACTTTTTTCAGTATTAAACCTCATGTGTTGTATAGCTCCCCACCCCTCTATTCTAACTAGATCTTCTTGTAAAGTTGCTATATCCTGTTGTGAATCCAAACACTGAGATTGAGCTATTTATTCCAGCCTCTATATCATTTATGAACAAATCAAACAGAACTGGCCCCAAATAGCTCTGGGGCACACCACTCACATCTCTAGACCATTCAGAAAATATGCCAACAATCGTCACCCTCTGGACACACTCCTGCAACCAACTTTTTATCCAGGTACATACAATTACATCAATGCCAAAATACCCTAATTTGTAAATTAAATTTTATGGGTGACTGTATCCCACGCCTTGGCAAAATATAGATTTAATATCTCTTACAGTAAAGAACTCTTTCCATATGAACAAGTCAAACCTAGTTATCAGATTGTAACATGACCACCATCCAGTGAATTTCACTGTGAACCATGATTGTAGTTATAAAAGTGATCGTATTCCTTCTTAATCACCTTATCTCTAATGTAAAGTTTGTTGTATTCACAGGTGCCTAAGGCTGAAGTTTAGGGCTCTTGAGCAAGGGCACCATGGGCCCGTACAACAAACTGTAGTTTCTGGTGTATTTCCTCCAACTGAGAAGCCCAGAAGCTGCCTACAGCTACTCTTTGACATGACTTGGAATCCGCCTGTATTCACATTTATAGTGTACAGCCATATGCTATATGAGTGTTTACCAGTGCACTGGCAAATTTCTAGTATAGCCTTCCACCTGGGTTTCCCAGGTAGGGAAAATATGTTGGAATGTATGTTGTGCCAAGCTCAAGGAGCCGAGAGCCTACATCTGCTTATATTTTTCTTTCCCTGGTTCCTCCTCTCCCCTCATTAAAATGGTAATGAATTTAAAACAAACCTTTTAATCACAAACCTTATTTTAGACCCAGTAATGTCATAGGTCTCTTTGGTTTTCTATGCAATGCAGACAGATCATGGCTGGTGGGAGGGGCTGGCTGGGCACTGTACATTGCTTCCTGAAAATAGCACAGCACCCTGTACTCCGTTCAGGAACTCTTAGCTCCGGTGCGAGCAGTTGGCTGGCTTTTAGGAGGAGATATGCAAATTTCAAAAGGAAGAATGGATGCTGGTCTAAGGGAGTGGTTGTTCCTAAGCGGACTGCATTTCCTTGCATTTTTCATCTAAGACATACACCCACTTATGATACAGAGCCTCCATGACTGAAATAAATTAAATCTTATGAATGAAAGGGGCAGGTCAGGGACAGTCAGGCTGGGAAGGAAAGAGTAAGATGATGCTGGGCATCCTCCAGACAAGGAAAGAGGAGCGCCTTATCTGACTTGCTGTAGGTTCAAATGCACACTGTGGAAAGCTCATAGTGTGCAGTAAAATCAGAGTAAACAATTTCAGTAAAGCAGGGGAGCCTGTACAACTGTGCAAGACTAAAGGTAGGGCTGAAGTTCAGCTTTAAAGGGGGTTTCAGAATATTTGGATTTTTGCTGGGACTGGAAATTATGATCCTGGAATTTACCAAATTTGCCACCTGCTGGTGTATTCTAATAATTCATAAATAAGAAAAAGAGAGAGGGCACCACCATCTAAGTGTATATTTATTATATAAGAGATAAAACCATGCACAAATGCACTCAATGTGTTCAATACGCAATCTGCACATCAGACAGTCTGGGTCTTGCAAGTCCTCTCATTATAAAATTGCATCGGCTCAGAATATGAGCATGACGGGTAAGGGCAGCATCCTCAGGAGCCAATTTTGCTAACTCCACAAACATTGCATGATAGAAGATTATATAAATCACAGTGCAGTGCTAAAATAGAAACCTATTGAGAGACGTTATTCTCGGGAGATTATTGAAGAGACTTTCCACACTTATTGGGTTCCTCCAAACAAGGTTGAGGTTAAGGGAGATCAAGACAATTCCAACTCATTTCATTACCCAATTCCACACTAGATATGAAAACAGAGTAAAGATCTTTGTTAAGCATTAGGGTATCTTGTATTCATTTGTGGGCCCAATCCTTCTGAAGGAACCAAAATTTGCCTACCACAGGGTTCACAATGTCAAACGTTCGATGGTCCCAAGAAAAATGACTAAAAAGATGATACCCAGCTACAGTCAAGATAATTTCTTTGGTAACCTTGTAGGGATGTTTCAGTGTCAGAAACATAAACATCTCATATGCAAATTTGTTACACATGGCCAAAAACCTTTCTTTGGAAATGGAAAATCTTTTCCTATTTCCAGTTTTTATCATTTCTCCATGCAATTTGTTCAATATTGTTTGATGTGCCTATGTAGACTGGTATATATGGAAAGGACTATTAAGACTGTGAGGGCCAGATTCGACAAACATCGCCACTCCACTGAGCGGGGTAGTACTGATTATAGCGTTGTTAAAAATTGTAAAGAAAAACTCGAGAAATGCACTGAAGAGTTAAAAGTATGGATTATTGAAAATATTCCCAATAATGGCTCAAAGGCTGAACATTTTAGGAAACTCTGTGAAAGGAAAACCTATTGGATTTTCGCCTTCAATACGTTATCACCAGTGGGATTAAAGGATAAATTCACCTTTGGAACATGTTACATGTTCCACCCGTTTTTAGGGTGGAACATGCAACATGTTCCCATAGTCGCAGCCGCTGTCCCCCCTCCCTCTGACAGATAGTATGGGGAGAAGTTCCCCTGTACTATCTGTCAAATTTGAACACAGTGCGGCTGTGCGGGGCTCCGCCCACATAGCCGTGTCACGCATTCACAGTGTTCTGTGAATGAGTGCCTACAAGTCCTGGCAGCCTTAGCAGCTGTTGGCTTGTAGTTTTCAATGAACTACCACGGCGCTGTGGAGCACCGTGGTAGTTCATTGTAGTTTCCTGACAGCATATCTGCTTGTTGGTAAATTCCATATGGCAAGCAGATATTCTGACAGGTCTTCAGGAGACCTGCATGGCATTAGCGATCTACTGATCACTGGTGCAATGCTTACTAGGCTTCTTTGGACAAAAATAATAAATGCACATTTTTTTACCTGCAAAAACTGTGCATTTATTATTTTTGTCCAAAAGGTGAACTTATCCTTTAAAAGAAGAAATAAAGCTAAATGCGGTTATATAAAATTTTCATTCTCATGTACGCTTCCCCATGAGCTTCCTACTCCTTTACTGACAGAATTTATAACACTGTAAGAGCATAGTCAAATATTCAGTTTTTATGTTGTCCCTTTACCAATCCCTCTGGAATATCATATTTTCCCTTATCTATTTAATTATTTCTTATGTCCATGACCTTAAAGGGAACTATATTAGGAATGATATTATTCATTACTTCTAATATTTATCACTATGTTCTTTAATATTAAAAAGGTTTCCCCATTCTCTTACAATAATGTTATATATATATATATATATATATATATATTTACAGTGTATATATATATATATATATACATATATATACATATATACACACAGTATATATATATATATATATATGTTAATTTTTTTATTTTTTTTTTTAAATATTGTTTTTAAATTTTACATTCGTACCATACTTATTTGATACATTGTCCTGTGTTATATTATGTCCAGGTAGTTTCTATTGATTTTCATTAATAGTTACAGTAGTGTGAGCACGCTGCACCATGTAGTTTCACAGGCATCCATCTGTGACTGCAGCATGTATAAAGCTCCTCCCCTAGGAGCAATAGTAGACTTTACAAAGGGTTGGTACTGCCCTGAAAAGCGTTGCCATGTCTTCTCCATTCGTAGTATGTGAAATCATAGTTCAGTACCAAAATTCCATCTGCTTCCCTGCAGTGCACTATCTGTTATTGCGCAGAAGATATGGTAGCTAGCTGCAGTACATCCATCTGGCAGCTTCCCTGTTCTACTCTTCAATGCCTGGTCCCTCTCTTGATGAACTCTGCTGCTCTTAATGGCCTCCTCACATTTCCAACTGAAACATTTTTTGAATGGGAAGACCCAGGCTGTCTAAAATGCAATTTGACCCCAGTGAGTGCAATCGTGTGTGTTTTTTATCTCTTATATAATAAATCTCCCTCTCCCTTTTTCTTGTTTTATGTGTCCTAGTGGGATGTACTCAAGATCCTGCTCCAGTTGGCTGCTGCAGCTGTGACAAGTGTTTTCTTCATTCATTAATTGGACTTTTTATGGACTTGCATAATTTTATTAGCACCTTAATGGCAGTGTTTGATGTACTACTCATTTTGATGCTATTCTTGTAGATTGCCTGAACACTCTAATATTGTAGTGCCTCCATAAACATGATTCTTCATGGTGAAAATGGCCTGGGGTCCCATTGTTGTTTGTGAACAAGCTGCAGGAAATAGAATATTGTCTGTGTTAATAACCTGAAAGTTTATTAACTCCATTTATTAATCTAATTCCATTTAAAACTGCTTGAGATCACACTCATGAAATTTCATCTAGATGCATTGTTTTTTCTGCCCATGTGAATGAGCCCTAAATATTTTAATCTCACATCTCTTTTTCTTCTTCGACCATTTCGTGACACTGCGGATGGGCGGCTGCTGTAGGCAAAGCAGATACGTTGCTAACCACTTTCAGGTTTGCCCCCCGCCAGCACCCTCTGTGATTGTGCATAGCAGGCGTTTGTCAGCAAGTCCTGGGGAACCCCGCTGACAGCTGCAACAATAGAGAATGTTTTTGGTAGCTGTGCGGTATCTTACATCATACTCACATGCAAAATTTGTGATCAAACGTTCGTCATGTTCGAATGTTCTACCATGAACCGAACAGGGGGTGTTCGTCCCATCACTACTACTGAACACATTTGCAGCATAGCTCAGTCATCAGAGCTGACCGCAGTGCACACCTTCTGCAGACCAAACCATAGAATTGTTCCTTTAATCATCAGCCTACCCTCTTAAAGGAACATCTACCACCATTGTCATTAGTTACTGCAGCCCAGAGATGAGCTGCCCTTTGCCAGCAAGTGCTTCTAACAACCTCTGACAGCTTTTTGCCTAAAATTTAGAGCATTAAAGGTACACCACCCAAGCCAAGTGCCACTTAAAGGGATAGTACCTGTTCTTCCTTTTTTTCCCCCTTGAATTAAAGTGTTACTAAACCCAGGACCCTACGTCCACTATATTTGGTCTCCCACAGAACATGGAAATGCAGTTATTTTAGTAAATATAAACTGCTAAATATGTTTTCTCATCAGAAGTTAGGACGGTCTTGTGGCTTCTATCAGTGTTCAGCCAAGCACCAGCTAAAGCTTGTAGGAGGAGTTTTCTTTCTGCTTTAGGAGGATGCAAAACCCCTGACCTCTGTCTGACAGTGCTGATTGGCCCTGTGCTGATCATATGCACTCTCCCAAGAAAAAATAAAATATCTCTAGCAATACACACTAAACTAAGCATGTGCAACGTGCGTACGGTTCAGTCTGCCTTATCAGGAGATAAGAGGTGGTCACTTGAAAAAGGGGAGGAACAGAGAAGAATGGATCAAAGGGCCTTTTTACACAAGGCAGAGGATTAACCCCTTAGGTTCTTAGTGAGTATAACAAGCATGCTTTACTGCATATACAGACTGATTATACTGTTGTGGGTTTAGTAACACTTTAATCCTTTGAGGGACTGCCACCTTCATCTCTGCCCACTTAAAAGGTCTGGATTGCTGTAGTGCACCAACTGGGCCCCAATTAGCGCACAGAAGATTCCTCACTACATTTAAAGGGACCTACCCTTATAAAAGAGCTCTTTCCTATCTCAGATTTAAATCTTGCATCAGATCCCGAGGGCCCAAAATGAGCTAGTTCAACTCTTGATAGTTTCCTTGCTCACTAGGGACTAGACACACCTCAGGTTTGAGGGTCTGGGTCAGGGGCAGACTGACAACTCATGGGGCCCCTGGCAATAGAGGATAATGGGGCCCCTGTGTCCTTGCCCAAGCTCAAAAAAGCCTATGAAAAATGTACCAGGGGCATCTCATGGGGCCCCCCTACTGACCCCCGACCCCTGGTCAGTCCGCCCTTCGTCTGGGTTAACTTCTAAATAGCAGACCTGTCAGCAGTGATTGATGTTTTGCTGTATGTGGTTTTTTTTCTTTCCTTTGAGTTGCTAAGAGTGATAATTGCCATTACGTACACATATATCACTTTATGCTGTTTTCCCAAACTTACAGCCAAGTTTAATAGAAACATCATATCAGTTCACTCTAATCTGTGTACAAGTCTAGTTTCTGGTGATAATTTATTCTGATCAGAAGAGTACTGTGGTATCAGCAGGGGTTAAGGGGGTAGTGCACTAGTACACCTATTGGGATTTTTATGAAAGACATGTAGCAGAATACAATTTGGCCAGAATTTATAAAGAAATTGATTTTTTTTCGTTTTTCCCAAATTTTTGGTCTTTTTTAATTTATATTGCATTATATTTCACATATATATATATTTATATATATATATATATATATATATATATATATATTATATTAAAGAAAACCCAATGGTGATCAAATACCACCAAAAGAAAATTCTATTTGTGTGAAAACAATTATATAAATTTTGCTTAGGTAAAGCATTGAAAGACCGACCAATTAAAAAGTAGCGCAGTGCGGTATAGCAAAAAATGGCCTGGACTTGGAGGGGAAAAACCTTCTGGAACTGAAGTGGTTAAAACCAATAGAAGTCTATTTAAATATAAATAGGACAGCTTGACCAGTTTTGTACATCAAAAGAAAAATACACTTCCAGAGTATGAAAATAGCCCAGAGCAAGCAAATTGCTAACAGCGTACCCCACCCCAATGATAAAACTCCATAAACTTACTTTGTTCCCTCTATTTATAACTTATCCAGCTCACCTTTTTCTTTGTAGTCATAAATCACATGTTGTGAATGTACATTGTACAAACTTTGCAAGGAGCTAAGGATCTATAAAGCTGCTCTTTGTTCTTGGCATATCATTATATTATTTCCCTTGAAAATAGCACATTTTTTTCCCCTTTATGTGTCGCTGTCTACTTGTTTTAATATAAACGATAAAAATATCTGCAATGTTTTGTAACATATACCTGAATGAGGTTACACCAGGGACTCTGTAGACAGAAAAGGGACTATTTTTAGAGAACAAAGGACCAAACTATTTCTCATTGAAGTCTCTGCACAGATTTCTGTGCTGCAAATCCTGCTAGGGACCCAAAGTTTTAATAGCTGGTACAGCGTGGCCCTTGGGCTATGTCGAATTTATACTCTAGACATACTGACAAAGCTGTAATTTTTCTGATGGGAAAATTGTACAATAGTTTCTAATAATGTCAAGGGTACAAAGTAGAAAAAGTGGAACAGAGATAGATTTTTTTTTTTTTATTTCATTAGTTAATTGAGATTTGGAAGGCAAAAGAATAGGATCTATAATTGTAATGCATATATAGGTATTGTTCTGCTGTATGATTTGTAGTGATGGATGTGATGTGATGTATGTATGATTTGTAGTGGAATACATGTACCCTTGTGATCAACCCATACCTGCTATGATATATGCAAGCCTCTAATTCATATATGTATGAACACCCGCACTAACCTCTCCTAAAATAAATAAAATATAAACTAATAAAAAATGAAATGAAAAAGTTGCCATCCTGCATCAAATGAAACTTGTCAGTGCAAATCATAAACCACTCAACCATAAGTTTAGACAGTGCTCCACACATAATCGCCGGGACTTCCGGTACGTCATTTATGGACTGTACAGAGGTGTTTCCTACTTTGTGATTTCATAAGGATTGCATTGATTATTTACTCTGTGAGTGCATTATTATTTGTATGTGTGGAGTCTTGATATAGTTCTGGTTTACACTTTGAGAAACTTTCCTTTCTTCTGTCTTGCCATGCTTCGTTCGGACTATTTATTCCTTTGAGTACGGTCTGGAGCACCGAGACATCTTAAAGGGGCAGAGTGTTTGAAAAGAAAATTTTGATCTTGATATATCACTGAAGGTACATTGGATTACCAAAAAGAGCTTCTTGACTGTCTTGTAACTAATAAAATCTGGTGGGTGCGGTGTGCAGTGGAGTGGTCCAACACAAGGGGATCTTTTGAGTACGTGTAGATTAGAAGAACAGCACTGATCACGATTTGTTATGGACTTGTTATTTGAACACAGAGCACTAAGGAATATACAGTATGTGGACTCACTAATACTGATTCTTTTACTATACATGTGACACATGGTTAATTAATTAAGAGTTTATGTGTGGAAAGCTGTCTAACTCTATGGTTTAGTGGTTTATGAAGGCCCTAATTCCGCCTTTCTTAACTTTTTTACCCTAGAGAAATCATTCTAAACCAATGTTCCTCAAGTGGTGGAAAGGGGTTCCTTGAGCTTTAGATAACTGACCAGCCATCTGATGGTGCAGTTCCAGGTCCAACGTCACTTGGCAGAGCCAGCAGCATGAGTGTAAGGAGTCATTCTGACCACCACTGTAAGGGGGGGCATTCTTCTCACTTACCACCACCAATGTAAGAAGCATTTTCCCAATGACCCCTGCTAGACTAATCTTACCAGGGGTTCCCTGACACCTGACAATTATTTTAAGATTTCGAAAGAGCAAGTATAAGTAACCACACCTAAGCATATATTTGGAACTATCTTGCTCAGAAAAAAGGGACTTTATATGTACCTCACAATGGGATAAATATACAACACAAATCTATTAAAAAATATAATATTTATTAATCCATTCATTTAAAATAGACATTTTACATAAAAACAATGAATATCACAATCTAGCACTATTATACAGTCTTGTAAGTTTGTGATGAACAAACAATAAGCATATAGGATCGACGCGTTTCACTGAATTTGCTTCCTCAGGATCCACACTTGAGATGCAACACTAAGCCATATAAGATCACCTAGCATGAAAATAATAAAACTGTATACATCCTTCCTTGTGGGGGAGAAGAGGATCACATTATCCAAATGGAACCAAATGGGAAATATTAAGCAAAGAGCAGGATCAAACTCTGATCTGGCTCTACATGAGGGAAAGCAGGGATCAGCTTGTAATTAGTTACATAACACTCCAGGCTGACAAAGACGGTTGATGATCTATATAGTTTTGGCAGTTACCAGCTATTGGTTTTGTTGAACTTATACTTGTGGATAACCTCCTGGGAGTAAGTTTTGGACAGCTATGGGTATATGAGCAGTGTGTAATTGGATCTAGGATAGGAGCCATATGGGAACAGCCTGGAGTGTTATGTACCTAATTACAAGCTGATCCCTGCTCTCCCTTGTTTAGAGCCAGATCAGAGTTTGATCCTGCTCTTTGCTTAATATTTCCCAATTGGTTCCGTTTAGGTATGTGATCTTCTTCTCCCCCACAAGGAAGAAAATAATTTTCAGGAACGCCTTCTAAAACCCATTTAGGTTTAGATCAGTGGGAAAAGAACTGACCCTTACATTGGTGGTCAGTGGGAAGAATGCTACCCTTACAGTGGTGGTAAAAATGGCACCTTTTTTTTTTTTTAATGGCCGTCAACACGGGTCCAAGTCCTAGATGAATGAGAGTTCTAAAAGGAAGTCAGTTTTGTGCTAATCTGGTGAGATCTTCCAATGTCATCCCTACAGTTGTAGTCAATCTGTCCAATCATCTACAGTTGCAAGAAAAAGTATGTGAACCCCTTGGGATTACATGGAGTTTTGCATTAATTGGGAATAAAATGTGCTCTGAACGTCATCTAAGTCACAACAATAGAAAAACACAGTCTGCTGAACATAATACTATACAAACATTAGATGTTGCCATGGTTTAATTGCACATAACATGTAAACATTCACAGTGCAGGGAGGAAAAAGTATGTGAACCTTTGGACTTAATAACTGGTTGACCCTCCTTTGGCAGCAATAACCTCAACCAAACGTTTCCTGTAGTTGCAGATCAGACCTGCACAATGATCTGGAGTAATTTTGGACCACTCCTCTTCACAAAACTGTTTCAGTGTAGCAATATTCTTGGGATGTCTGGTGTGAATCGCTCTCTTAAGGTCATGCCACAGCATTTCAATCGGGTTGAGGTCAGGACTCTGACTGGGCCACTCCATAAGGCGTATTCTGTTCTGTTGCAGCCATTGTTTTGTTGAATTACTTGTATGCTTTGGGTCATTGTCCTGTTGCATCACCCATCCTCTGCGGAGCTTCGGTTGGCGGACAGATGGTCGTACGTTTTCCTGCAAAATGTCTTGATAAACTCTGGAATTCATTTTCCCATCAATGACAACAATCCGTCCAGGCCCTGAGGCAGCAAAGCAGCCCCAAACCATGATGCTCCCTCCACCATGTTTTACCGTGGGGATGAGGTTTTGATGTTGGTGTGCTGTGCTTTTTTTTCTCCACACATAGTGTTGTGTGTTCTTCCCAAACAACTCAATCTTGGTTTCATCCTCTCCACAGTATATTTTGCCAGTAGTGCGGTGGAACATCCAGGTGCTCTTTTGCAAACTTCAAACGTGCTGCAATATTCTTTTTGGACAGCAGTGGCTTCCTCCGTGGTGTCCTCCCATGTACTCCATTCTTGTTTAATGTTTTCCTTATTGTAGATGTGTCAACAAAAATGTTAGCATGTGCCAGAGATTTCTGTAGGTCTTTAGCTGACACTCTGGGATTCTTCTTTACCTCGTGCAGCATTCTGCGCTGTGCTCTTGCAGTCATTTTTACAGGACGACCACCCCTAGGGAGAGTAGCATCAGTGCTAAACTTTCTCCATTTGTAGACAGTCTGTCTTACCATGGACACATGAACATCAAGGCTTTTGGAGATACTTTTGTAACCCTTTCCAGCTTCATGCAAGTCAACAATTCTTTTCTGCGAGGCATGGTTCACATCAGACAGTGCTTCTTGAAACCAGTAAGCCCAAAACAGGTGTGTGTTTTTTAAGGGCAGGACAGCTGTCAGCAACACATCCAATATCATCACACTGATTGGAGTCAAGGTTGGCTCACTCCTGGCTCCAATTAGCTCTGGGAGAAGTCATTAAGCTAGGGCCTCACATACTTTTTTCTCCCTGCACTGTGAATGTTTACATGTTATGTGCAATTAAACCATGGCAACATCTAATGTTTGTGTAGTATTATGTTCAGCAGACTGTGTTCTTCTATTGTTGTGACTTAGATGACGTTCAGAGCACATTTTATTCCCAATTAATGCAAAACTTTACGTAATCCCAAGGGGTTCACATACTTTTTCTTGCAACTGTAATAGCTGGTCTCCCTCTTCACCTGGTGTCTTCAATCTTCCCAAACATTATTTCCCTCTTTAGTGATCTCTTTCTTCTAACAGTGTGAACAGAATAGGACAGTTGTAACTTCATAAATCTGGCTTCTAGTGACATTGCTGGTTTGATCTCTTTCAAAATTGGAATATAAGTTGTATGGGCTGTCCACAGCTTACAAAAAATCCTTCTCCAGCACCAAAGCTCAAATGAGTCAATCTTCTTCATGTTCCATTTTCGTTGTGACCAGCTCCCACAGCATTATTGACAACCAAGAGGATGAGCGTATGGAAGAGTCTGACCTTTGTTTTGAGTGTTATTTCTTTACCTTTGATTACTTTGTCAAGAGTCTTCATTGTGTGGCTACCAACTGCTATTCTGAAGAGTATTTTGTCACAACTAGTTTCTTCTGTGTGAAAGAGCCCAAACGATTAAAATGCCTTCCTTACAGATAGCTAAAAAGATCATTTGAGTCATGCCACTGACTTGTCAAGTGGTATTGACCCTGGAACTATGCAGGAACTATCACATGGGAAGTCAATCGGCCTCAGCTCACGGAACCCCTAACAACTTTTGGAGGAACTTAGTTGAGAATTGTCACTCTATTTAGATATCATGGGGCCCTAGTCACACTTGAATGATCACATCACTTTGAAACAAGCTCTGGCCCTTGTGTCTTGTGATACTTTTAGTAAATCTGCAGACTGCTCACACCAAACTGCTGTCCGTTCACACCAGAACTGGGGCATATTCACATCATTTGCATTGAGCTGCATTGGGCAATTTGCCTTTTTTTGGTATGAAGGCAGTTCACACCACTGCATTTCGGTTTAGGGCACTGAAAAGAAGTACTGCATATAACACTTCTTTTCAGTGCAGCTTGTTGTGATGCAAACCATGCAATGCTACTGCAGTAGATAGAAACATAATGATATGTCACTGGTGACATTTCAATGAAGTTCTAACAAAAAAGTAAATGGTGTGATGTGCCAGAACCGGTGTCCGTGCATTCATTGTCAAAGTGTCAAATGTCCAAAGGTGGACATAAGAAATAGGATAAGAGAATTAGGATAAAAGAAATAGAGGTTATCGCAATTTATAGATTTTGATGTTTAGTGCTACCCTACTAATCGACCTGCCCTAGATACTGGTTTGCCAATATGAATACAGCTCTGGCTATACAATCTTTACAACACTAAGGGGTCAAGTCATAAAGCAGTGGCATGGCCTTACTATAGCCATACTACTGCTTAATTAAAGGCACACTTAAAAAGTAAAGGGTGCTCTTTACTTAGAGCTTTGCTTGTTTTGAAACTCTGAAGCAAGAAAAGCCTCATTCATATCATTTGAATACAAAAAAAAAATGTGCCGGGTAGAGGTAGGCTCAGTCACATGACCTATCAAACCGGGACCACAGGATTTGCACTGTGGCTTACATTTTATAAATGGCTTGTAAAATGCAGTCACAGTGCGGAGTATACATACTGTATATGAAATGTGTGAGTGCATAACTGTTTTGCTGGAAGCATATTTTATGAATATATTTACAAATCAGAGCACTTTGTGAATATAAAAAATACAAATAAATTAAATATCCTATAAATGTCTATTAGATTTATATTTTATTTTATTATATTTTTTAAACTCTATATTTCATTTATATATTATTGTAATAAAAAGATTAAAAAAATGGTTGCTATTAAACAGCTAATACACTAAAGTGCACTAAGTGCAAGGCAACAATAGTGAAAAAAAATAAATATATGACAATTTTAAAGTGCAATTTGCAATTTAGCAATAGTGCAAAAAGTCAATGTGTAATCACCAACAGCCACCAGACATGTTTGCCACGAAGATACACTTTTTTGCTGAAATAAATACATAACTATTAAACTGTAAAGTGTAGCTCAACGATGCAAATCGGTCTCAGAAATAAAAATTAATCAAAGGCAAAATATCCATCTGCAGTAACCAATGACAACCAAAGAACTTTATGCTGAAATCCACGTCTACACATGCAATAGATCATCTTAAACAAGTGACCTCTTATGGGTAAACTCACCAGATTTGATTGGCCCTAATGTTTGTGCTAATAACAAAGCCAAACAGAGCTTTCCTCAATTTATGGGATATAAATCACCGTTTTTCCTCCAGCTTCCTTACTTCAAACCACAATGCTCCAAATTCATTACATCAAAGGGAATAAAAGCAGCTCAATAGTGTAAAACCACAACTTTATTAAATTTAAAACAAGGTTAAAACCACTGAACACAGCACTGCTAATGCTCCCATCTTCATCCTCTCCTGTTCTTCCTGAAAGCAAGTGTATCAATGTGCCTGAGGACATCACTGACTCTTAACTTAGATAGATTTAGAATTAGCTGAGCACAGAGTATTTGTTGTAAAGGATTTATTTTATAAAGCACACCAAAAAAAACAGATTTGAGAATGCAGTCTTAAAAGAGCCTACAGACTTTAGCGGCCAATGGGCCATTCACATGCAGAACTCAGAGGAAGCTTGGAGAAGCACTACTGGCCCACTCTGCAACTACCTGATCATGCCTTATGTAAGTGTGTTATTTATTTATTTCAGGTACTTATATAGCACCGTCAATTTACGCAGCACTTTACATATATATTGTACATTCACATAAGTCCCTAACCCTCGAGGGGTGTACAATCTAAGGTCCCTAACTCACATTCATACATACACATACTAGGGACAATTTAGACAGGATCCAATTAACCTACCAGCATGTCTTTTGGAGTGTGGGAGGAAACCAGAGTACCCGGAGGAAACCCATGCAGGCACAGGGAGAACATGCAAACTCCCAGTAGGTGGTGCCGTGGTTGGGATTCGAACCAACAGCCATAGTACTACCAGGCGGAAGTGCTATCCATTTAGCCACTGTGCTGCCCATTGTGTTATGCATTGTAACGTAGAGAGAGATGGCTTAGTGCAGAATGGGTTGGAATAGGGGACCTAGTCAACATTCTGTACAGAACACCAAATAAACTACATTCAGAGAGAGAGACATAGCATTAGGAAGACCTCATCTTGAGTTTGCATTTTGGTTTGGGGCACCAGTTGGCAAAAGTTATAGAACTGGAGAGGGTATGGAGAACCTCATCTATGAGGAAATATTGACTTGACTGATATTATTCACCCTTGCGAAGAGGAAATTAGGATGGAATATGATTGTGTTGTTAAAATTGTCTGGGAAGCTTTTCGCTAAATTCACCTTTCTTTTTCCTAAAATCCAGCCCCCCTGTGCACCAATATATCATTAATGTACCTTAGTTGCAAAAATATTCAAGCTCTCTTTGATCTGGAGAACAAGGCCTTATCTTAGCCTTTAGTAAATTTCATAGAAAGCTGTTTCAATTTCTGAAATGTAGACAGAGGACAGAGGAGCCAGTAGGACCCCGGAAGCAGATTATCAGTTGATCTCATTAGCACACACATCCTGCACGGACCTCAGTAGTACACACCTTTCACCCATCAACTATTTTTTCACAGCATCCCTGGGATCTCTCCCCACGTGCATTTGTCTAGCTACCCCAGCATCCCTTCAGATGGGCTCAGGCCGCATGCAGCCCACTGGACACCCCTGTTATTGTTTTGGTAAATTTAAAAGAGATTGCACATTCAGATTGTATAGTGTATGGCCACATTTATACACCTAAAATTAACTAGTCGCACTTTCATTAATTGTTAACATCACACCAAACACAGAAACAAGCACACATTTTGCCACATGAAAAAACAGGTGAAAAATGCAGCGAAATGCTCAGTAAAAAATGTGTAACACGCACCACGCCAAAATGTCCCACATGTTGCACAGCCCATTGAAATCAATGGGCTGCCCTATGTGTTTCACTGGAAAAATGAGCCAAAAAATATGCACTCCCTCTACTCTCGTGTGAATGGGGTATAAAAGTGAAATTGGTGCATTTACACAGAACAATGAGGCTCCATTCGCATCTGTGTGTTTCCGAACGCGTGGCAAACTGCACAGAAAATTCACGCTTTGCCATGCATTTCTGAAACACGCTACAAATGTGTGTCGTGTTTGTGTTGTCATTACATGTTAAAGGCACCCCTAATGTGGCAAACTGTGGTAACACACCATGATCCCCCCCAAAAAAAGTTCTGGAGCTTCTCTGGGGTGATTGTTGCATGTAGGGCAGCCCATTCACGTGAATGGGGTTCTCTATGGGTGATGAGTGAAAACGTTCCAAAATACCCAAAACAGATGCAAGCAGGAATGGAAGTCTTCACTACGTGGAGATGTGAACGTGGCCTGACAACTGAGTGCCTCCATCCACTCCCTCCTATGTACTTGTATAAAGATGGCCATAGACTATACAATATCCTTTAGATTTACCAGAACTATGGAATAGGAGGACCCACCTGAACGATCTATTCAATTGGTATCATATCAGACAGGCCCTTGTACTACATAGCTGATGGGCGGAAGGTAGTATTGCAATGAGGGAGGTGTGGTCCAGAGTGGTGAACACAGCCTATCACACGCTCTTCTGTGATGCAACAAGGAAGTGAAGGCTTCTGGTATGCAACAAGGAAGTGAAGGCTTCTGGGATGCAACAAGGAAGTTAAGGCTTCTGGGAGGTAGCCTACAGGAAGTGAACGCTGATATACAGTATTTCAACAGGAAATTATGCAAAATCTCTCAGAAACTGATAAAAAATGTAATGTCCTGTGCATGATGTGAGAGAAAAGCACATTGGGATGGCTGGGAAAGAACTGGCATTGGAAAATGCTTTTATTTATTAATACAATAGATGTAAGCTTCTTATATGTAAAAGGTTCATTACTTTAAGAGCTGTGGAATAGCCTTCCACAAGAACTGGTCCTTTTCAACTAAACTTCATTGAAAAGGCTTTCTGTGTTTCCATATATAGGCCACTACTCATATTTATTATAAATACCATTGCAGAATGTTGATCCAAGGATATATCCAATTCTCTTTGATTCAAGATTCAAAGTTTTTTAGTCACATGCACAAAGAACCAAGTACAATGAAATGTGTACCTGCACGCTTTTTCACTGTTTGACACAAAACGCAGCCAACACATAAGTAAACTCTGTGATAAATAGCAGCAATATACCCACAATCTTAAAAGCAAAGATCACTAAATAAGAGACAAAGGCAATTATTACCCAGTCCTTTGGGGACCGGGAGCAAGCTAGATCAAGCGTTATAAGGCTATGTTGGCATCTTAGCAGATTGCGGATTATGCAATTTCACAGTGCGTTTTTGAACATGTGTTTTTTTATGTGTTTTTGATGCGTTTTATTTGTTAATAGGAAAGTATTGACTTTGATGCTACTTCATGCGACTTTATGTGTCCAAAGTCGCATGTTAGGGTTAAGGGCTAGGTTTAAATGTTAGGTTTAGGGTTAAAGGCTAGGGTTGGGGTTAAGGGGTAGGGTTATGGTAAATGTTATGGTCAGGGGCGGACTGACCATTTGGAAACTCGGGCAGTGCCCGAGGGCCAGGTCAGTAGGGGGCCCCATGAGATGCTCGTTACCTTTTTCATAGGCTTTTTTGAGTTTGGGCAAGGACACAGGGGCCCCATGATCCCCTGTTGCCCGGGGGCCCCATGAGTTGTCAGTCCATCCCTGGTTATGGTTAGGGTTGAATGTTAGGCTTAGCATTCTAACCCTAACATTTAATGCTAACCCTTACATTTAACTCTAACCCTAACCCTTAACATAGGGTTAAATGTTAGGGTTAGGGTTAAGGGTTAGCATTAAATGTTAGGGTTAGAATGCTAAGCCTAACATTCAACCCTAACCTTAGCCCTTAACCCTAACTCTAGCATGCAACCCTAACATGGACACATAAAGGTTCCTGAACTACTTTGATGCAAATTTGATACAACTTGAGTGCCAGAGAGTGTAAAGTCGCATCAAAATTGCATCAAAGTCATACTGTCATACTGTCCTATTAGCAAAAAAAAAAAAGTCACATCAAAGAGGCAACCATCCAAAGTCACATCAAAGTGGCATCAAAGTCAATACTTTCCAATAGGAAAAAAGCTAAAACTGCAAAAGCATAAAAGACGCAACACTTATATTTTTGGTGCGGTTCCATTGAAGTCTATTGCACAAAAAAACACAATCTGCTGTGGGAAAAAAGGCCTTGACCCTTTAAAAAAAATTCACAGACTCAAAAAACAAATGTGAATTAGATCCATAGAAAATCATGTTAAATGGACTGCAATCTGGAAAACTCACTGAAATCTGCATAAGCCTTTCTCTAGCTCAGCTGAAGGTTAAGAATTTAAGTTAAAAGTTGTTTATTTATTCATTTTGATAGCACAATGCCCCCAACGGGGCTGCTGGTAACAACTGTTTCTTCCCTAAAAGTACAGAGGCTGTCCACCGCCACAAAGACCACTCCATACACACCGGCTACAATAACTCAATCTAGGGGATGTCATGCTTGAAGAACTTTAAACAGGAGAGGGGTAGGGCATGGGGTACTCCAAAATGCTGCACAGTAAATAGAAGACACTTCTCTAGCCTCAAACTTCAAGATTCTGCTGAGGACAGAGGAATAGCCAGTACTCTGAGACCCTGTGAAAACCATCCCAGTCAAAGCTACCTTGGGCATTTATATCCCAAACGCACAGTCACCAAGAATCACCTCAAGGTCGTTATTCACAAGTCCCCAGGACAGCTACACTCCTTCCAGGTCCCTCCAGACATGGTCCAGTTAGGTAGACAATTCTCTAGACCCGTTCCCTATGGTGAAGATTCATAGCCAGCTCCTCAGGAAGATCCTTCACACCACTAAGGACTCAGGAACAGCCACATAGTCCACAGGCTACCTCAAAGAGACAACAGCCCACCCAAGACTTGAAACCCTCCTGGGGTGAGAGAACCCAGATCTCCAGGGCTTCAGACTATTTATCACTTTTCCAGCTCTCTTCTGGACACTGCTCTCAAGGGATTGGCTAGAGCACGATAAATATTAAAGTGGCGTTCCAGTTGATTTAAAAAAAAAAACAAAAGTCAGCAGCTACAAAAACTGTAAAATACAGACACTTACCTGTCCCACAATCCTCACCATGGCTGGTTTCACCGGCCATCTTCTCTCCCCAGCGCCGGCATATTCAATATGGGCACCTGGCTGTGACAGTTTGCAGCTTCACAGCTGGGTGCCCACTGCGCATGCACATGTAGTGCTATATGAATGGTCCCATAGTCTTCTGGGACCTGTCACGTGTCCCAGAATACTACAGGGAGGAGGGGGGAGGAAACCTTCCGCTTCCGATCGCCTTAGGCGACCGCAGCGGTAGTGGGAATGGGTACCTATCCAATTCAGATACCTGCTCCCCAAAGGTGCCAATTCTTAACAGGGAGCGGGGGACAATGCATTAAAGCGGAACTTCCTCTTTTGGGTGGAGCTCCGCTTTAAGTCTGGCTGTTTGCATTTCCCTCCATATGCTCTGGAAGTTTCTCCCAGAGGCAGGGGGAAGAAGTCAAACTCCCAGCCTGTGAAACACTGGAAAGACCAGAACAAACAATCATTGCTCCTTTGCTTACAGAAGGAGCCAAAAACGTAGTTTACCTAGCATCCTACATCCTACACTAGGAGGGTGCGACTTTTTTTGGATGAACCTGATGGACACGTCTTTCTTCAATGCTGTAACAGAGAAGAATCCATATACAGTATTGGCCCCTATAGTTTGTTTTGTACATATTTTTATTCTTTACTTTGGCTACATTACCAGTAAACCAGTGTGGGTTTCTTATAGGCAAAGTTGAAAAGTTCAGTAAGCAGTCGTCTTTGATTGATTTTTTCTTGAACTAATTCAAGTTAAATGATGAAAGCAAATATCTGATTCAGAGTCACGGGTGGTGGTGTGTTGGTGCGTTGTGTTAGTAACTAACCCCAGACGTAATGCATTTTTGATGGATTTACAATCAATATTTGTAATCACGTTACTTGTAAATGATGAGTTGACAGTAAATGTTCTCTTGCTCTCAAAACATCCAGCATATTGGTTTTCTAGTGCAATTCTATACATTATTGGTCATAAAGCTAAACTCTAATCAAACAGATACATGTACAAATAAAATAAGGGAGCTGTTTTTCCCTCCAAAGGATTTGTCATTTCTGTCCATCCAGTCCTGAGATTTAGACAACTCTGCCACACAGCAGAGCCCTGTCTGGCAGGGCCGGAGACCTGACTTTTCTCTGATTCAGTTAAATAACAGTTGCAGGTCTTGTCATTTCCCTTCCCTGTGACTGGTTGGTGTAAAGAATAACAGCAGACCAATGAGCCCATCTCTCTGTCACTTTGCTTTCTCCTCCTAGCAGCATGTATCAGTTGTTGGAAGGCAGCATGTTTTTATGTCAGACATTTATCGATTCTTACTGCCTGGTTAACCTCCCTGGCGGTATTCCCGAGTGTAGTTCGGGGTTAATTATCAATGCCAAAAGCGGCAACCCCGAGCTACACTCGGGATTACCCTGCAGCGTTGCTCTGGGATTCCCTGTTTCACTTACCTTGGCCTGCGCTCCCGCGATGTCCCCCCCTGCAGCGTCCCCCGCCATTTCCTCCGACCAATGCCGGCATCCGTCTTCCGGGTTCGAGTCCCTGCGAGCGTTGGGACGTACGAGATGTTTAAAAATTTTACATTCACTAAATTCACAACATAAGTGACAACACTAAGATCACATAGTATTCCATTACTGTATCAAAGCATTTCACATACATTTTGTCCCGAGTGCTTTGTCCTGTGTCCTGCCTGCATTTTTACTGTTCTTTCTGCCTGGAAACTGAGAAATATCCATGGCGTCCAAAAAGCGTCCCTTTAGGTCAAAAGCGGTTTTAGACCAGCTAGAGAACAGCGATAGTAAATCAGAACCACTTGCAGAATTGAGTGATAATGATTTGTGGGGAAATTCGTCATCAGACACTGAAAACGATTTTGCAACTTTGCTCAGTGATGTGCGAACTTGTTTTTGGTTTGATTATATTATTGAATTAAATATATGATAATTATATTATTATTTTTTATGATTATTTATTATATTATAATTTATGATTTCATGTTTCAAATTCTATCACACCTGTTTACTAGACTCTTGTTTGGACAGATTTCAGTGAGTTATTCCTAAAAATTACAGGCTTACAATAAAAAAACGACATATTTGCATGCAAAAAAAATGTACCGCTTTGAGAACAGGAATATTGACATAATCATAGCGCTAGGGAAGTTAACATAGAGCCGTTTAGCCCATTGGATGTCATCTTCAAATGTCAGTAAAATTTACAACAGGGCATGTGTAACAAAAGAGTGCATACCAAAATCCTGATCCTGGGAGTTCATACATACCCCCTAGAGGTGGGGCATTGAGATAAGAAAGCCTCAGATTCCCTGGTGATGCAAATATTAAAATGACTGATTGCATGGCTTCTAGCCAAAAGTGGACTAGAATGTTGACCTGGGTCAAATCATTTTTGGAAGTATTGCAGTGCCCCCTGCTGGAGACAATGACATACTTTCTGGAAGATTCAGGGTAGCACATTACTACCTGGTGATTGGAAATGGCAGCCCCTTATAATTTATGGATTGTCACTCATTGGACTGAGGACTACACAGGGCAGGCAGAGGGTGTTTGTGAGGGTTGTGTCTGTGAGTGCTTTAAAATGCAAGGGCCAGCCATGCTTGTGTTGGCGTTTTACTTTCTTTGTAGACCTTGCTTCTTTTAGCATTGTGTTTATTATTATAGCAGATATTCTTAGTATATTATCACCATCAATCAGGGGCGGACTGACCATTTGGAAACTCGGGCACTGCCCGAGGGCCCGGGATCAGTAGGGGGCCCCATGAGATGCCCCTGGTACCTTTTTCATAGGTTTTTTTGAGTTTGGGCAAGGACACAGGGCCCCATGATCCCCTATTGCCCAGGGGCCCCATGAGTTGTCAGTCCGCCCCTGCCATCAATATTGTCAGAGTTTAGATATACTAGCTAAATATAAGATGCTACATATTCTTAATAAGTCGGGGTAAATCCAAAACCCATCCCCTATTTATTTCACAGGTGAACACTGTAGTACAGACGATTGGCTCTTTGTGCTATTTCTCCGTATCCCAGTCTGAGGTCTGCTGCACAGTGATTGCAAAAGGCTGACACCAATTGGGTTGGCCATACACTTTACAATTTTCTGTCCAATTTCTGCCCAATTTCCTTTAGATTTACCTTCAACTATGTAGTGCAAGGGCCTGCCTAATTGGATACAATTAAAAGTGTTAGGTTTGACCTCCTATCATATGGTTTTTGGTAAATCTAAACCAAAAATCTCAAGAAAATTGTATAATGAATGGCTAGCCTTAGTCAGATTTAGGTACTTACACCGCTTGCATTTAAACATGAATACAGTGCTGCATTCATTTGAGTCTTTTATATGTGCCTGCAATTCAGCTTTAAATGAAAGGATCGCCCTTAGGAATATGTTTAATATATATATATATATATATATATATATATATATATATATATATATATATGTGTGTGTGTGTGTGTGTGTGTGTGTGTTACACTTGAATTTTAGGTGTAACATGTAACATGCTCCGAATCCCCTGCCTCCCACTGCCAGTGCCCCCCTCCCTGTGACAGCGATGAGGGTTCCTCTCCCCCACGGCCACTTTCACATTTTAAATCGACTCAGCTGTGCGGGGCTCTCAATGAAGTATGAGAGTGCTGATCAGCACCATTGTAATCCATTTCCGATTCCTTCAGCTCTAAAACTGACAGCCTGTACAGAGGCTCCAGCACAGAGCTTTAGGCAGTGTCTGCAGGAGCCTGACTTTGGAGACACAGTTGCAATGCTCTGCAGGCTCCTGTGAAAAGAATATTAATTACACATTTTTTGCAAAAATATGTTTATTATTTTTTTTACAAACTTGAACTTAGCCTTTAAATACAAAGATATAGCCGTTAAATGTAAAAGGAGTAACATAGAGATATGCTTCATCCGCCTTTATAGGCCTGAAGGTTTGCACTAGGTGTAATTCTAAAATGTACATTCACAAACCTAAAGTACAGATAAATATTTTTCCTGGCGCCAACATGGCAGCATTCATGTGGTAGTAGCCCTGCCTACTTCTGCCTATAGGACCAGTGCAGAGCTAGAAAGAGTTGACACCCACACAACAGCCCACTTTCTTATAAGATAGGACTTACTTAATCTTCCCACCCTGGTAGCTAGTTATTGGTCTACCACATGTTTACTGCCAAGTTGGTGCCAGGAAAATGGAAGACTGTATCTGTAAATTTCCTTTCCTGGCACTTAATCTTCCCACCCTGGTAGCTAGTTATTGGTCTACCACATGTATACTGCCAAGTTGGTGCCAGGAAAATGGAAAACTGTATCTGTAAATTTCCTTCCTGGCACCAATCCATGGCAGCATATTGAACCCACCCAGTTTGTTCCTAGCGGTAGGAGGGGGCTGTAAAAGTGATATAGATATATGGCTTCTGGGCAGCAAACAGTTAAGTAATAGATGTGTGGTTTTTTTCTAGCTCATAAGTTGTCTTTATTGACTGTTAAGCCCCCTTTTCATGTCCCCTGGGGCGATGGGTCAGAAGAATAGGCATGTTGGAGCAGCATGTTATATTATTAGCTGCCAGAGCAGACATTGCTCTAGATCATTTGCTAGTTGCCAGCAACTGATCTAGAGCATGCGGTCAGGGAGTGCCCCCCACCCATCACATAATGTGTCTAGGGCAGCTGCCCCTCTTGCCCACCCCTTGTCCTGGCCCTGCATGTTAGTCAGTTTGCAGTCAATGGTCCTATCTGCCTTAGGACTTGTTTACATTGATTTCCTGTGTGGTCCGTAGATTTCTATTGGAGTAGTGTAGATGAGGCTGTGTCTAAGGCTAGATTCACACCAATGCAGTTTGTGTTTGGTCTGTTTCTGCAGTGCGTTTTTGCACGTGTTTTTGCCGCATTTTTTATGCGATTTGTGGGTTTTTTTCTTGTTGCTAGGCAGATTTAAAATGCAAATCGCATCAAAAATGAAGCAAAAACACAGCAAAAAGACACTAAATGTTTTTCTGCAGCATTTCCATTGAAGTCTATAGAAACAAAAATGCAACTTTTTGCATTTAAAAAGGTCCCTGACCCTTAGGAAGGCATGTTAAATGGACTGTAGTGCGTTTCTGCAAAACACTGCAGAAAATGCTTAGGTGTGAACCTGGGGCAAACTGCTTTGCGTTGTGTTTCTTTGGCTAAAGCAAGTCCTCTGTAGTTGTGAATGGATGCGTTTGGATTTGATGGCAAAGCAAGACAAACACAGCCTTTTCTTTTAAATGGGCAATTTTGCATTCAACCACATGTGATTAAACAGCCATGAACGCCCGTCTACATGAGTCCTTAACCTCCCTGGCGGTATTCCCAAGTGTAGCTCGGGGTAAAGTTTCAGTACCACAAGCGGTAACCTCGAGCTACACTTGGGCTTACCATGCGGCGCTGCTCCGCGATCCCTTGATCACTTACCTTGTCCTGCGCTCCCGCGATGTCCCTCCTTCAGTGTCCCCGGCAATGTAATCCGGCGGATGCCGGCATCTGTCATCTGGGTTCCGTTCCCTGCGGGCTTCGGGACATACAGGGGACGGAACGGCGGGAAATTTGAAAATAACAAATAGTGACATTCACTAAAATCACATAGTATAACATTACTGTATCAAACCATTTCACATACATTGTGTCCCTAGTGCTTTGTCCTGTGCCCTGCCTGCATTTTTACTGTTCTATCTGCCTGGAAACTGAGAAACGTCCATGGCGTCCAAAAAGCGTCACTTTAGGTCAAAATCGGTTTTAGACCAGAAAGAGAACAGCGATAGTAAATTAGAACCACTTTCAGAATTGAGTGATAATGATTCGCGGGGAAATTCGTCATCAGACACTGAAAACGATTTTGCGACTTTGCTCAGTGATGTGCAAACTTGGCTCTATATTTTAAATTTCAATGTTTTTGGTTTGATTATATTATTGAATTAAATGTATTATTATATTATAATTTTTTATGATTATTTATTAAAATATAATTTATGATTTCGTGTTTCAAATTTTAACATACGCGGGATGTTTACTAGACTCTTGTTCGGACAAATTTCAGTGAATTATTCCTAAAAATTACAGGCCTACAATAAAAAAAATACATATTTCCATGCAAAAAAATGTACCGCTTTGAGCACAGAAATATGGACATAATCAGACCACTAGGGAGGTTAAAGCAGAGCTCCACTCAAAAGGGGAAGTTCAGCTTTAAGGCTTCGTGCCCCACTTTCTGTTAAGGATTGGCACCTTTGGGGAGCGGGGGTACCCGAATTTGACAGGTACCAACTCCCACTTCCACTACCTAGGCGATCAGAAGCTGAAGTTGCCCCCCTCTCCCCCTAGTCTTCTGGAACATGTGATAACATGTGAAAACTACAGGACCATTCACAAAGCGCAGCGCTACTTGCACATGCGCAGTGGGCACTCGGCTGTGAAGCTGCAAGCTGTCACAGCTGGGTGCCCACACTGAAGATGCCAGTGCCAGGGACACAGGACAGCTGATGAACACGGCTGGTGTGAGGACACCGTGGGACCGAGGGACAGGTGAGTGTCAGTTTTTTTAAGAGTCAGCAGCTACAGTTTTTGTAGCTGCTGACTTTTATTTTTTTTTACTTTGGCTGGACCTCCGCTTTAATTATTTGCTGCTTGCAGGGTGCTTCCAAGTGCTTGGGGTGAGCTTGTGCAATATCTCGGAATGCTTTTAGCAAGAAGGTACTACACCAAGTCAATGCTTCAGTTTTTTGTAAGGAAAAAAAATCCTATAATCTGTATGTTTCCTGCTAACTGTTGAACTGAGTGCAAGGAGAGCGAGCTGTGTAGGTGTAGTGAATGACCCTCTATTTGCTGGTGATAAGTTTGTCAAGCAATCTGTCTCTGTTTTTTTTTCCTTCTCGCCCCTCTTTTTGGATAGTGGCACATATGCTGCCAGCCATAACATATTATCTGTTAATGTATTCCTATAATCCTATGACACTTTTATGGCAGAAATAAAAAGGAAAATAATGATTCTTTTTCTGCATATTACAAATTTTCCTTCCTTGAGGAGTTATCGCTCTCTGCACTTGCAAACAAATATGAATTTGTGATGAAGTTGGATTAGGTTTAAAATAAATTGAAAAAAAAAAAAACTAGAAACTTATTACCCTGAAATTATTCACAATATGTAACTATCCACAGCAAATTATACAGGTATGTTCAATTAGATTCATTCACCACTGTAACTGTTTATAATTAGTCAAAAGATCAATACAATTTGTATGTCTGAGTTTCTAAATTCTCATGTAAGCTTTAACACAATAATGTGATGCTAAAAGTATTTTTAAATATATTTAAATCTGTGGCTTTCATCAAAATAATACCTGGAGATCCTGCAATGAAGGTGCTTGTTCAGGATTCTGGCAATATCTTTTTTTAGGGCGACAACGCAAAGCTTCTATTTCCCACCGGTGCTCCTGTGTTGTCACCCTGTCACTGTGTTGTCACCCTGTCAAAAAGCTTTTGATACAGATTGCATAGACAAAGTCGTCTGCTGTCACCATCTTAAAACCCATCCTGAGAGTACCCTGCAGCCATGCATGTAGACTGGAAGTGGCTGTAAGAGTTCAGCCACACTAAGCAGAAAAGGATGAAAAAAAAGTAATAACAATAGGAATTGTTCATAATATACAATGCTTTAGCAATCTAAATGTTTGCAGTTAGCGGTTATACCTACAGGTAAGTCAGGACACTTACACCCATAAAGGATGTAATTTCTCCTTCTCTCTGGCTGCATTCTTGCTGCCATTGAGTAATACTGTGAGAGCTGTGACTGGTCACAGCTTGTCACATGGTACAAACCTGTTGTGAATAGCCTTGTACCATGTGACCTCTGTGATCATTCACAGATTTCACAAGTAGGAAGCAATGATGTCAGGAAGGGATCACATGAATCGGGACCTCACACAGAGGTCCCGTATGGCGTTCGGTGTTCGGGCACCGAATCGCAGTGACGTGCGCTCCCAGGGAGCGCGCACAGGCAGTGAATGCGGGGGCCGTTTATAAACGGCAACCCACTTTGGCACTGCTCCCGTCTGGCCGTTTATGTACATGGGCCAGATGGGAAGTGGTTAAAATGAATATTTAGTGTTTTTGAATACACAATATTATCTTTTATAATTTATTGAAAATAAAGTTTCATATTTATGTAGGGATGTAGTGTTTTGTTAAATTCCCTTTTAGCCATTTTGTGATCTTGTAGGAAGCAAAAGATTGTAGTGAGCCTTCCTGCATGTGCTTTTTAATGCTTTCTAAGGCTCCATGCACACTGGGTTTAAAAAAACCACCAGTTCCCTTGGCAGAAAAAAAAACACTGATTTATAGCATTTTTGTACACAGTTTAGACAAGTTTAGAAGAGTTTAGCATTTTTTTCTGCCAGAAAGCTCCAATCAAAAACACAAACCAGAAAGGTTTTTTTCCTGCCTCTAAATGTTGAGCTTAAAATATGCCTCTAATCGTCCTAATGTGCATGGACACATACGATAGCACTGAGCTGCTTCTACAAGCAAAATACAAAACTCCTGTAGAAGCAGTGATTTTTAAGCCAGTATGCAGTGAGCCTTAGAATGTAGTGTGCTTGTTGTCTGAGGTTGCTCCAGTAGGGTGTGCTGTAGAGGTGGCATTCTGTGTTATGGCTGTTTAGTGTTTAGCCTAGGGATTGGACTGGTGTAGAGATCTCTCCTCTGGAGAGGAAATCCTGAAGATGTTGCTTGTAAGAGATGGCCTGTCCTGGCCTAGAGGAAGCAAGCTGCAACTGTCCCACAAAGAGACACCAACATTGGGGCACTATTCCTCCCACTGACACCAATTATGTAAAAAATGTTTACCCCCTCTTAGTAAACAAAGACCTACCTACTCCTACTGGCCACAGTCTGGCCCCCCTAAAGATTGAAGGACAGTAAACTGGCCCTTTTTTTAAAAGTTTGGAGACCCCTGGATTAGAATATTAATTTTAATGGACAGTTTAGTGACATTTTAAAGTGATTGGCATCTGATGTTTGGTGTGGATGGTGGTCCCCAGGCCCATGATACTAATCTATTTTAGCCTTAACCTTCTATTTTAGCTTAAGGTATGTAAAGTAATGTGTAAAAAAAAGTGTATGTATATAGTTAGAATTGGTCAGAATTAATTTTTACTATATCTTATAGTTTCACAGAACCTGAGAAAGTGGGAGTGGATACCCACAAAATTGTGATAATGATTGCATTATTTCCCCCGAGCGGACCCTAACTTCCATCTGGGAGCCTCACTGTTGAATGGAGGGGAATACATAGCGACTGACTGTGAAACACATGTAAATAAGTTTTATGTATTCATATTATGTAATATACACTATATTGCCAAATGTATTGGGATGCTTGCCTTTACACTCCTATGAACTTTAATGGCATTCCAGTCTTAGTCCGTTGGGTTCAATATTGAGTTGGCCCACCCTTTGCAGCTATAACAGCTTCAGCTCTTCTGGGAAGGCTGTCCGCAAGGTTTAGGAGTGTGTCTGTGGGAAGGTTTGATCATTCTTCCAGAAGCGCATTTGTGAGGTCAGGCACTGATGTTGGACGAGAAGGCCTGGCTCGCAGTCTCCACTCTAATTCATCTCAAAGGTGTTCTATCAGGCTGAGGTCAGGACTCTGTGCAGGCCAGTCAGGTTCCTCCGCCCCGAAGGGGCCATCCCTAAACTGTTCCCATCAGGGGCGGACTGACAACTCATGGGGCCCCTGGCAATAGGGGATCATGGGGCCCCTGTGTCCTTGCCCAAACTCAAAAAATCCTATGAAAAAGGTACCAGGGGCATCTCATGTGGCCCCCTACTGACCCCGGGCCCTCGGGCAGCACCCGAGTTTCCAAATGGTCAGTCCACCCCTGGTTCCCATAAAGTTGGGAGCATGAAATTGTCCAAAATGTCTTGGTATACTGATGCCTTAAGAGTTCCCTTCACTGAAACTAAGGGGGCCAAGCTCAATCCCTCAAAAACCACTCACACCATAATCCCTCCTCCACCAATTTTACACTTGGCACAATGCAGTTAGGCAAGTACTGTTCTCCTGGCAACCGCCAAACCCAGACATGTCCATGGGATTGTCAGAGAAGCGTGAATCATCACTCCAGAGAACACGTCTCCAGTGCTCTAGAGTCCAGTGGCGGCGTGCTTTACGCCACTGCATCCGACACTTTGCATTGCACTTGGTAATGTAATGCTTGGATGCAGCTGCACAACCATGGAAACCCATTTAATGAAGCTCTCTACACACTGTTGTGCTAATCTGAAGGCCACACAAAGTTTGGAGGTTGGCAACTTCTTTGCACTGTGCACTTCAGCATGCATTGACCCCGCTCTGTACATGGCCTACCACTTTGTGGCTGAGTTGCTGTTGTTCCCAGTTGCTTCTACTTTGTTATAATACCACTAACAGTTGATCGTGGAATATTTAGTAGCAAGGAAATTTCACGGATGGACTTATTGCACAGGTAGCAACCTATCACAGTACCACACTTGAATTCACTGAGCTCCTGACAGCGACCCATTCTTTCACAAATGTTTGTAGAAGCAGTCTGCATGCCTAGGTGCTTGATTTTATACACCTGTGTCCATGGAAGTGATTGGAACACCTGAATCCCCATACTTTTGGAAATATAGTGTACTTGTAAAATGTATGCTACTAAGTTCAAACTGCACATGTTTTATAATGAAAATCTGAATTTAACAGGTGAATATATTTTGGTATAATTCAATGAAGTGCAACAAGATTATGCAAATATAAATGTGCATGTGCAAAAATTGCAAAATAAATGTGTGTGCAAAACACGCAATTATAAATATAACAATTATTATAAATATATCAACAATGATGATATAATGTATAGCGCTACCCTCTTGAGGGCCACTGTGCTAGTTCCCCCAAGCTCTGCACAACCAGGCAACATGCATTTTCCACACTTCCATCCACAGTCAGTGAACAGTCCATGAGCTTTGTTTTTGTTATTTTATTAAGGAAATAACTTGGATAGGGTAATAGGGTTAATGGGATGCCTGACTTGACTGAATCAATACAGAGACAACTTCCTTCCTTTTTACAGAAACAGATCTTCTCCTTGAATGCGGTCAATCTTTATGCATCAGTAGCAAATGCCCTTACAGGCTAGGGACTCACAGCCCCTCTGAAAGTTAGCTTAGCTTGTTGCAATCTACATGCAGAGATGTCTCCTCTTCCCTGTAGAACTGCTCCCATTTCCACAGCCTGCAGACACTACCAGCCCTCTTGACTGCTCTAAAGATCTCCCAGGACAAGGATAAAGAATTGAGCACAACACTGTTCTTTGAAAGCTTGCTACATGTGGCAGTCTTTGACCTTGTGAATCCCTGGGTGCGCTGATGTACTCACTCTGTCCTCCTTGCTCCCACTGCTCCGAGGACTTGATCCTGTTCATACCATGATGCTGAATGGATCATCCTGAGCCCAGCCTGGAGGCCAGCCCCCCCCTGCCCCCTAGACCAGGGGTAGGCAACCTGCGGCTATCTAGCTGGAACTACATTTCCCACGAGGCATTGCAACATTACAAAACTGACAGTTACAGCTATGACTTGAGCTGGAGAGCCGCAGGTTGCCTACCCCTGCCCTAGACCTAGGGGACCTCTCCCAGGCCACCGACAGCTTCCTCAGCACTCCATTTTCCACCTGAATCTCTCATATTTATGGGTTGGTCTTACCACTCTACCAGGGCCTCCAAACCTGGAATTGGTTAGACTTCCATAAACATGCAGATTTAGGTCTCCACCCCTTTTGCCAATGGCTTCTGGAAGCTTCCATGGTCCTCCAGAAACAGGTGAAGGCGATAGAGCCCAAACTTAAGTCATCTACTCTGACATGCAGTAACCCAACCTAATTACAGACTCACACAGTTACCATGAGGCATACTCATAAAAATGTACCTACACTAACCCTAGTAGCATACTAGAGGGTGCTATAAATGAATGGAAAAAAAGAAGAAGAAAAAAACCCCACTCTTGGAATATATCTTCAAAAACATGCTTCAAAAAATTATACATTTCCATTTGTATGTTCTCCATGCATGCTTCAGCATAAAAATGCCCGTGTATTTCACCACTGAGTAGCATGGTGAATACGACGCATGTGGACGTTTATAATTTTTTATAGCACGTTTTTTAAGAAGATTTGTTACAAGATTAGGACAGTGGTTTTCTCTTTCATGGTAGCTCCTTTCTCTTGCAGCATCCTATGGAGTTGCCCTTGCAAGCAGGGGCTTGAGTTGTGTCTCCCTACATTGTATGCCTCAATAGAAACACACAGCCCCATAGTCTAGGCTGGCAAGTCACTCCCCTGATTTTCCCTTCTCCCCTCTCTCTTCTAAAGTTAAAGGAGAAGTAAAGCCAAAGCTACAGTATTTTGGCTGTACATCTGTAAGTCACAGGAGTGCAGTTCGTTATGCACTCCTGTTATCCATTTCTAGGTGATAGCAGGATAAAGTCCACAGTCAGCTGATGTCACTCAGCCGGTCCAGGCTTGAGAAAGATCCCAACCATATGGTTGGAATCCACCCAGATGGCATCTGGATCAGCCTCTCAGCAATCCGATGAAAGCTTGAGCCAGACCCTCCTGCAACCCAGCACTCCTGTGAGTACTGGAGGGGCAGAGCAGACAGCTGGAGACTGACAATCAGGGCTCTCTGCGCAGAGTGGAGGGGGAGAACTGAGCAATCAGCGGTGTTTGATTGCTTAGTTCACTGCAGAGCTGGCGGGAAATAGGTGCAGCATCGGATTGATGCTGCATCCACCTAGGTGAGTATAAAGGTTTAAGTAAGTCCATACTTTTCAACAGACTGACTCCAGACTGCACTCTCTGTGAAGACCAAAAGTTCAGGGTGGTAGCACTGAGAGAACAGGAGCCATCAGCATTAAAAGTTGTATACTTAAAGTTACATAGTTGCAAAATTAGTCTGGCTGAAAAAAGGTCCATCCAAAAAAAAAAAGTTATAATTCTATACCCCCCATTAAACCAGAAAAAGGAAAAAAAAACCCCAGCAAAGCATGATCCAATTAGCTCCTGCAGGGGAAAAAAATTCTTCTTGATTCCCTGAGAGGCAATTGGATATTCCCTGGATCAACTTTACCTATAAATGTTAGTATCCAGTTATATTCTGTGTATCTAGGAAAGAATCCAGGCCTTTTTTAAAGCAATCCACTGAGCTGGCCAGAACCAACTCTTAAGAGAGTCTATTCCACATTTACACAGCTCTTACTGTGAAGAAACCTTTCCGTGTTTGGAGAATAAATCTCTTTTCCTCCAGACGTAAAGAGTGCCCCCTTGTCCTCTGTGATGACCTCAGGGTGAATAGCTCTACACCGAGTTCACTATATGAACCACTGATGTATTTATACATGTTGATCATATCCCCCCTTAATCTCCTCTTCTCAGTAGAGAATAAATTCAGTTCCTCTAATCTTTCCTCATAGCTGAGCTCCTCCATGCCTCGTATCAGTTTGGTTGCCCTTCTCTGCACTTTCTCCAGTTTACATATGGATTTTTCCAAGCCCATAGACTTTACCTTACACATTAGCCAGGTGTGTCAAACGCTTTTGCAAAATCCAAGTACACCACGTCCACCGCCACCCCTCTGTCCAAGGTTTTGCTCACCTCCTCATAAAAAGAATTTCATGAATCCATGCTGTCTGTTGCTTAAAATATTATTTTCAAGCAAGAACTCATCTATGTGGTCTTTTATTGCACTCTCCAGTATCTTCCCAACTGTAGATGTTAAACTAACAGGTCTATAATTACTTGGTAAAGATTTTGATTGCTTTTTAAATATTGGCATCACATTGGCCCTGTGCCAATCCAGTGGTACTATGCCAGTCATTAAAGAGTCCCTAAAAATGAGAAACAATGGCTTTGAAATGACAGAGCTCAATTCTTTAAGAACCCGTGGGTGTATGCCATCTGGTCCAGGTGCTTTATTCACCTTTATTATGTCTTAATATTTCTGGATCATATCAATTGTGAGCCAATGTCAATACCATGCCCAATTTTGGACAAGAGTCCCCCCATGCTCCTTTTTATACACAGAGCTGAATAAGGTATTTAATAAATTTGATTTCACTTTGTCCCCAGTCACCCACTCTAGATTATTTTGTAAAGGGCCTACATGCTCGAACCGGACCTTTTTACTATTAATATATCTGAAGAATAATTTGGGGTTTGTTGTGCTATCTTTTGCAATCTGTCATTCGTTTTCAATTTTTGCAGCCTTGATTTCCTTTTTACATATTCTGTTATAGTCTTTGTAATGTTTAAATGATAAAAGCATTCCTTCATTTATATATTTAATAAAAGCTCTTTTCTTATTATTTAACTTTGGCCATAAGCCACAAAGGTTTGATTTTAGTGCTGGGGTGAGAATTTTAACAAATATTTTACTGGAGAATGTTTATTTTATTGTACTCAATGTGCTAAGATAAGAAACATGCTGACGGTTTAATACTATTAAGTAGAAGCAGTGGGTTACCTCTTTATTACCAACAAATAACAGTTAACTTTGGAGCCTCATTAGGTTTCCAGGCAATCTCTGCTTATAGAAAGCTACAATGTAAATGTATTATATTGGGTACATAAACAACTCACCATCACCAATCACCTTGGCTTGAGTGACTGTAAATTCCATTAAAATCAGTAAAAGAAGATAAAGGTCCAAGTGGCAAAGTGAAGCCTTGTCTCCGTGAATTTCACAGAGATGGTTTAATGCTGCCATTATTGTCCCCGGGCAATTTATCATCCTTGCTTTTTGTATCACAAGTCAAACACCAAGCCCGGTGCTGCATCTGTGATGTTTTGCTGGAAGAGCCTTTTTTGTGCATTTGTTAATTACATTTTGAAAGTTTTAGAGAATTTATCTGGTTTTCATTGTTATGTAAAAGGAACATCTGGGTACACAAAACAATAAAAATGTATTTAGAAAATCAAGGCACTGCTAATAAACTTGAGAGTTTTAAAAAGCCATTGGATGACTCAGGTCAAAAGACTTGAACTTTAAATCCTCTGGATGTTTCTAAAGCTGCTGTTTTTGGCTTTTGGTGTTTTTTTCTACAGCCAGTAAACTCCCCAGCATGTTATCCTATGTGTCCATGCACACAGAGACTGTAATCAGCGTTTTTTTTGGCAGGGGCAGTTTTTGGCTGAAAAAAAACTCAGAATTAGTGGGTTTCTAGAGGAGTTTTTTAGCTGTAAAACTGCTCTAATGCTGAAAAATGCGGCAAAACGAGGCAAAACAAGGTGTTTTTGAACTTTTTTTAGCTAAAAAAAGCTAAAAAGCTCAAACACGAAAAATGCAGTTAAACACTAATGCAAAAATGCTAAAAAAACATTGACAAACTCACATTTTTAAACGTGACTTTACACAGCTAACGTTACCAGCGTTATTAAAACGCCCAGTGTGCATGGAGCCTAAATATCCCCATCAGATATCCTCAGTCAAGAGACCATGACTAATATGTGTATGTATATTGTATACCTAACACTTTTTTCAGTTTTGGGGCAAAACAACCACTTTTTTTGCCTGTATGGAAATGTGCAAACCATGGTGCAGTGTGTTGCAGTTCTATTTATTTTGCATGGCAACTCGATGAACAATTGCAGTAGCAGACAATGTACCAGCATTGTGGTGTGCTGACTTTGAATAAAAAGAGTTAGGTTCATCTTTCCATGTGTAGAGCTTACCCACTTAAGGATCGCTGGATTTGATGGGTCCCCCTAAACTGTGCACGGCCAGGCAACACACATATTCCACATCTTCACACACAGAGTTAGTAAAACAGTCCTTGAGCTTGTTTTTGTTATTTTTATTATGGGTTAACGACTTGGATGGGGTCTAGGGGTATATGAGATGCCCAAGGAACTGTAAAACCTGAGGGCAACTTCTTAGCAAACACTGTACACTGTATAAAAATGTGGACCAAAAAGTAGCAACTGTCTCTTTAAGGAGCCCTGATGTCCTCTTGAGTGTATCTCCTCAGAGCGCAGACGAATCCTTCCTCTTTCACCCAGCTGTCCTTAGGGTATTCCTGGGCAAGGGATTCCATAATCTGCAATTAATTAGTCCTGGATGAGAACCAGTTGGGTCTTGCACCTGACCGCCCTCTCCCTTCTCTGGCCCAGGGGGTGTAGAAGTACTCACACTGTCCTGTTAGCTTTTTGGGTTGCAGCTGCTTTTAGGCATTACACTGGGCTGGCTCCTTCCCTGCTGACAGGATGTCCTCCCTAGTAGACTTGGAGCACAGTGGAGATCCTTCCTTCCAGCACCAGCCTGTAGGTAGGTCACCCTCCCTGGAGCCCCTTCCCAGGCTTCACACTCCAGCACATTCTCTCAGTCCATCTTCCACCCGACTTCCCTGTTGCACAGGCTCTGCCACATTTAAGGGTTGCATGTAGCCACCATGTCTGTCCTCCTGCCTGGAGATTGGTCAAGTTACCTTAAACATGCAAATCTAGGTCTCCTCCATCCCTCTTTCAGAAAGTTCCAGTAGTTTCTGGAAGGGTGGGAGGGCTCCAGAAGCCCTAACCTGTAGAGCCTCCCAGCCTGTTCTGAGGTAACCTCTCTATGTCACTCACAGGCTAACTCATCGCAAACTTCTAGCAAGCCTCTGACTCACAAAAATCCTATCTAGCTAAACAAGAGGTCGCTCCACATACATTAAAATGCAGTACCAACCCATTCTAAATAACAGAGTGCACCTTTAATGCACAGGAGCTCAATGCAGTGTGAAAAGGACCTTAAAGTAAATGTTCAATCAAAGTGTTTTGTCTTAGTTTTGGATAGAGCAAGGAAGGGTTAGAACCAGGGATGGACTGACCAATTGGGCATTGGCGCATTACACAAGGGCCCGGGGTCAGTAGGGGGCCCGGTGAGAGGCTTACTGGGCACAATTCACCAAGTGGTATCTTACCGTATCCAAGTATGTGGTAGGATACCGCATAGCATTTTTTTAAAAAAAGTTTAAATTCACCAAAAAAACCTACTAAAATACAGCATGCGTTATTTTATCAAGTCATGTGGAATTTTAGTAGTGAAAACCATGTGTTAATGTTTCAGCTGTCATTGCCGGCAATTAAAAAAATAATGTAAAAAACGGCGTGGGCCCCCCCCCTCCATCTATACCAAGTCCTTTGGGTCTGGTATGGATTTTGAGGGGAACCCCCATGCCAACATTAAAAAAAATGGTGTGGGGGTCCCGCCAAAATCCACACCAGACCCTTATCCGAGCATGCAGCCTGGCAGGTCAGGAAAGGGCGGGGATGAGCAAGCATTCTCCTCCCCCGAACCATACCAGATCACATGCCCTCAATATGGGGGGGTGCTTTGGGGCAGAGGGGGCTACCTCCCCAAAGCACCTTATCCCCATGTTGATGGGGACAAGGGCCTCTTTCCCAGAACCCTGGCCGGTGGTTGTGGGGGTCTGCAGGTGGGGGGCATATTGGAATATGCAAGCCACCTTTAACAAGGCAACCCCCAGATCCCGGCCCCTCCCATGAGAATGAGTATGGGGTACATGGTACCGCTACCCATTCACAAAAAAAAGTGTAGTGTGAAAACTGACAGGAGACAGTCTTTGACAAGTCCTTTATTAAAATAAGAAAAATAAAAGAATGTCCCCCGAAGTAGATCCAACGTCAATCACGATGCCCGCCGCTGCCACTGCCACCCAAAAAAAGAAGAAAAAAAAAAGACTCCACTCCCCACGCTGGCTCCTGGCCATCTGCCTGATCCGCTGGCTTGACAGTTCTTAAATATGTAAGGGGCGGGGCCACCCAGTCACATCACGTGTGTGGCCCCACCTCCTTGTGGCATCATCAACCGGGGCATGCAGCCAATAATGTCACAAGTAGGTGGGGCCACACACGTGATGTCACTGAGTGGCCCTGCCCCTTACATGTTTAAGAACTGTCAAGCCAGCGGAGCAGGCAGACAGCCGGGAGCCTGCGTGGGGAGTGGAGCCTTTTTTTTTTCTTTTTTTCTTTTTTTAGCGGTGGCGGTGGGCATCCTAAATGACGTTGGATCTACTTCAGGGGACATTCTTTTATTTTCCTTCTTTTGATAGAGGACTTGTCAAAGACTGTCTCCTGTCTTTTTTCACACTACACTTTTTTTTTATGAATGGGTAGTGGTAACATATACCCCATACTCATTCACATGGCGGGGCCAGGATCTGGGGGCCCGCTTGCTAAAGGGGGCTTCCAGATTCCGATAAGCCTCTGCCCGCAGACCCACACAACACAGGCCAGGGTTGTGGGGAAGAGGCCCTTGTCCCCATCAACATGGGAACCCCCCCAAAGCACCCCCACATGTTGAGGGCATGGGGCCTGGTATGGTTTAGGAGGGGGGGCGCTCGCTCATCCCTCCCCTTTCCTGACCTGCTGGGCTGCATGCTCGGATAAGAGTCTGGTATGGATCTTGGGGGGGACCCCACGCAATTTTTTTTAAGTTTGGTGGGGGTGTTCCCCTCAAAACCCACACCAGACCCAAAGGGCTTGGTATGGATAGGAGGGAGGGACCCCACAATGTTGTTTTATTATTTTTTAAATTATTTTTAATGCCCTGTCTATGCAGCTGGGCTGCAATATGTAGGTGGGGTGTTGTGTGGCTGTGGCTTTGGCTTTGGCTTGAGTGTATCTCTTATTGCCCTGGGGCCCCATGAGTTTTCAGTACCCCCCTGATTAGAACCCCGTCAGGTTTTTATCTGTGTGGGGATATTCACCTATTCTGTTTAGCCTGGATACCATTGTCAATGACACAGAAAGTAAGGGAAATCCCCAATTTTACAGTTGTCGCCAAAACAGGAAGGCTTTCTTTCAAGGGGTCACTGATTCCACTTGCAGCTGTCTAAGAGGGGAATCCCCCTCATTGGAGAGATTTCCTTTCACTTCCTGTTGCATGTCTAGGAAGTGAAATGTCCCCCGTAGAATGCAGACAGAAAAAAAAATGACCGCAGACGTTTTAAGTAGAGATGAGCGAATTATTCAAAAATTCGGTTTGGCTGATTCGCCGAATTCGCCGAAAAAATTCGATTCGATCCGAATATATTCGCCGCGAATTTAACTTATAAAAAGGGTGTTTCTAGGCTTCAGAGAGCCTTTATATTAGTGCAGAACACTGTACCTTTAATTTAAATGCCCTTGGAGTCTGCTGGGGAAGAGAAATAATACTGTCAGTCAGTATGACATGCAGATGAGTGCCGTCGATCTTAGAATCACCGCACACTTCACTCATTTGAGCAGTCACGGGGCCAAAACCAGAGTGTGGAGCCACAGTGTGGCGGTGGAGGCAGCAGCAATGGGAGGCCATATAGCACCCTATGACAAAATGGAACCCACCAGCAGTGTGAGGAGACCTGAAAGTGGCACATGGCAGAGTGTGGCGATGGAGACAGCAGCAATGGGAGGCCGTACAGGGACCCATGACACACTCTGGACCTGGCAGCAGCATGAGGAGGCGGTACAGGGGCCCATGACAGATTACGGGCCTGGCAGCAGCATGAGGAGTCGGTACGGGGGCCCATGGCAGATTACGGGCCTGGCAGCAGCATGAGGAGGCGGTACAGGGGCCCATGGCAGAGTGGCGGAGCGTAAGCAGCTAAAATTGAAGGCCATACAGAGGCCTATGTTAAAAAGTCCCCCCAGCAGCAGCGTGGGGAGACGACTATCAAGAGTCCAATGGCAGAGTGGCGGAGCAGAAGCAGCTTCAATTGAAGGCCATACACAGGCCTAGGTTAAAAAGCGGAAGCCGTCAGCAGCGTGAGCAGACGACAGTGACATATGGTGCAGGGTGGCGGTGGATGCAGCAGTATTCGGAAGCCAAACACAGGCCTCGGTTAAAAAGCGGAAGCCGTCAGCAGCGTGAGCAGACGACAGAGGCACATGGCGCAGGGTGGCGGTGGAGGCAGCAGCAATGGAAGGCCATACAGCACCCTATCACAAAATGGAACCCACCAACGGTGTAAGGAGACCTGAAAGTGGCACATGGCGCAGGGTGGCGGTGGAGGCAGCAGTATTCGGAAGACATACACAGGACTAGTTTAAAAAGCAGAAGCCATCAGCAGCGTGAGCAGACGACAGAGGCACATGGCGCAGGGTGGCGGTGGAGGCAGCAGCAATGGAAGGCCATACAGCACCAAATCACAAAATGGAACCCACCAACAGTGTAAGGAGACCTGAAAGTGGCACATGGCGCAGGGTGGCGGTGGAGGCAGCAGTATTAGGAAGCCATACACAGGCCTAGGTTAAAAAGCGGAAGCCATCAGCAGCGTGAGCAGACGACAGAGGCACATGGCGCAGGGTGGCGGTGGAGGCAGCAGTATTCGGAAGCCATACACAGGCCTAGGTTTAAAACTGGAACCCAGCAGCGTGAGCAGACGACAGAGGCACATGGCGCAGGGTGGCGGTGGAGGCAGCAGCAATGGAAGGCCATACAGCACCCTATCACAAAATGGAACCCACCAACAGTGTAAGGAGACCTGAAAGTGGCACATGGCGCAGGGTGGCGGTGGAGGCAGCAGTATTCGGAAGACATACACAGGACTAGTTTAAAAAGCGGAAGCCGTCAGCAGCGTGAGCAGACGACAGAGGCACATGGCGCAGGGTGGCGGTGGAGGCAGCAGTATTCGGAAGCCACACACAGGCCTAGGTTAAAAAGCGGAAGCCGTCAGCAGCGTGAGCAGACGACAGAGACACATGGCGCAGGGTGGCGGTGGATGCAGCAGTATTCGGAAGCCAAACACAGGCCTCGGTTAAAAAGCGGAAGCCGTCAGCAGCGTGAGCAGACGACAGAGGCACATGGCGCAGGGTGGCGGTGGAGGCAGCAGCAATGGAAGGCCATACAGCACCCTATCACAAAATGGAACCCACCAACAGTGTAAGGAGACCTGAAAGTGGCACATGGCGCAGGGTGGCGGTGGAGGCAGCAGTATTCGGAAGACATACACAGGACTAGTTTAAAAAGCGGAAGCCGTCAGCAGCGTGAGCAGACGACAGAGGCACATGGCGCAGGGTGGCGGTGGAGGAAGCAGTATTCGGAAGCCATACACAGGCCTAGGTTAAAAAGCGGAAGCCGTCAGCAGCGTGAGCAGACGACAGAGACACATGGCGCAGGGTGGCGGTGGATGCAGCAGTATTCGGAAGCCAAACACAGGCCTCGGTTAAAAAGCGGAAGCCGTCAGCAGCGTGAGCAGACGACAGAGGCACATGGCGCAGGGTGGCGGTGGATGCAGCAGTATTCGGAAGCCAAACACAGGCCTCGGTTAAAAAGCGGAAGCCGTCAGCAGCGTGAGCAGACGACAGAGGCACATGGCGCAGGGTGGCGGTGGAGGCAGCAGCAATGGAAGGCCATACAGCACCCTATCACAAAATGGAACCCACCAACAGTGTAAGGAGACCTGAAAGTGGCACATGGCAGAGTGTGGCGATGGAGACAGCAGCAATGGGAGGCCGTACAGGGACCCATGACACACTCTGGACCTGGCAGCATCATGAGGAGGCGGTACAGGGGCCCATGACAGATTACGGGCCTGGCAGCAGCATGAGGAGTCGGTACGGGGGCCCATGGCAGATTACGGGCCTGGCAGCAGCATGAGGAGGCGGTACAGGGGCCCATGGCAGAGTGGCGGAGCGTAAGCAGCTAAAATTGAAGGCCATACAGAGGCCTATGTTAAAAAGTCCCCCCAGCAGCAGCGTGGGGAGGCGACTAATAGTCGTCTCCCCACGCTGCTGCTGGGGGGACTTTTTAACATAGGTCTCTGTATGGCCTTCAATTTAAGCTGCTTACGCTTCGCCACTCTGCCATGGGCCCCTGTACCGCCTCCTCTTGCTGCTGCCAGGTCCAGAGTGTGTCATGGGTCCCTGTACGGCCTCCCATTGCTGCTGACTTCATCGCCAGACTCTGCCATGTGCCACTTTCAGGTCTCCTTACACTGTTGGTGGGTTCCATTTTGTGATAGGGTGCTGTATGGCCTTCCATTGCTGCTGCCTCCACCGCCACTCTGCGCCATGTGCCTCTGTCGTCTGCTCACGCTGCTGACGGCTTCCGCTTTTTAACCGAGGCCTGTGTTTGGCTTCCGAATACTGCTGCATCCACCGCCACCCTGCGCCATGTGTCTCTGTCGTCTGCTCACGCTGCTGACGGCTTCCGCTTTTTAACCTAGGCCTGTGTATGGCTTCAGAATAATGCTGCCTACACCGCCACCCTGCGCCATGTGTCTGTCGTCTGCTCACGCTGCTGCCAGGTCCATACTGATTCATGGCCCCCTGTACCGGCTCCTCATGAACGTGGTTCAGCGGGTTTGCATCACTTAACGGCAAATCGTTGACAAACGCTGGGACGTTCAGTGTTGTGCGCATTAAGCCAGACACCAAAGGGCAGCACAGACCTGTTATTACTCGCTCAAGCATGGCTGAACAAAACCAGTCTCTACCACAAATTGGACCCAGACCTGCCCAGGGTCTCGTAAGTAGATTGCACGGAGGAGTAGAGTTCGTTATTGGAATTAACTGTGAGGGACTTTTAAACCTAGGCCTGTGTATGGCCTTCAATTGAAGCTGCTTCTGCTCCGCCACTCTGCCATTGGACTCTTGATAGTCGACGACGATTTGCCGTTAAGTGATGCAAATCCGCTGAACCACGTTCATGAGGAGCCGATACAGGGGGCCATGAATCAGTATGGACCTGGCAGCAGCGTGAGCAGACGACAGAGGCACATGGCGCAGGGTGGCGGTGGAGGCAGCATTATTCTGAAGCCATACACAGGCCTAGGTTAAAAAGCGGAAGCCGTCAGCAGCGTGAGCAGACGACAGAGACACATGGCGCAGGGTGGCGGTGGATGCAGCAGTATTCGGAAGCCAAACACAGGCCTCGGTTAAAAAGCGGAAGCCGTCAGCAGCGTGAGCAGACGACAGAGGCACATGGCGCAGGGTGGCGGTGGAGGCAGCAGCAATGGAAGGCCATACAGCACCCTATCACAAAATGGAACCCACCAACAGTGTAAGGAGACCTGAAAGTGGCACATGGCAGAGTCTGGCGATGAAGTCAGCAGCAATGGGAGGCCGTACAGGGACCCATGACACACTCTGGACCTGGCAGCAGCAAGAGGAGGCGGTACAGGGGCCCATGGCAGACTGGCAAAGCGTAAGCAGCTTAAATTGAAGGCCATACAGAGGCCTATGTTAAAAATAATAACATGTTTGGGGCATGATTCATGGCGGATTTAGTCAGTTGTGTCAGGAACTGGTGGTTTGAAATCCAGACTAATCCACGCCTGATTCATTTTCACAAACGTGAATCTCTCCACACTTTGGGTGGACAGTCGTGTCCTCCGCGGAGTTACAATACCTCCTGCCGCACTAAACACGCGCTCCGATGCCACACTACTGGCCGGGCATGACAGCCTTTCAAGGGCAAATTCAGCTAGTTGGGGCCAAAGGTCAAGTTTCGTTGCCCAGTAGTCAAGGGGATTGTCTACCTCGGTTGGCAGGGTGCTGTCCAAGTAGGCCCAAGCCTGTTGTTTGAGGTTCTGCTCCAGGTCCACCTGATGCTGCTGCTGCTGCGGCTGGTTAGTAGTTTCCTCACTGCGCTGGTGAAGAAAGCTACTCATCATCGACTGCAGACTGAGGTAGCCCCTGCTGGTGGAGCTGCCACTGCTCCTACCACCCCACCCCTCCCCTGCTGCCATGGCAGCGGAACGCGAGCGCACAGGGCCCACAGTGTCTGAGGATGGACGTTGGCGCAGAAAGGCAGAGACCAACTGACTACATAGGTGGTTTTTATAGTACGTTATTTTGGCCTCCCTCTCAGCAGGTGTGAAAAAGGCCACCATTTTTGAACGGTAGCGAGGGTCCAACAAGGTGGACAGCCAAAAGTCATCCCTCTGTCTGATGCTTATTATTCGGCTGTCGCTACGCAAGCAACCGAGCATGCTATGGGCCATTTGTGCCAAGGAATGCGAGGGACTCCCTGCCTCCATCTCCACAGCATACTGCCACGGTGCGTCTGGGTCCTCTGTCTCCTCCTCCTCCTCTACCAGATGCTCCTGCTCCTCCACTCCTGTCCGCTGAGTGGAAAAACCACCCATTTCACTCAATAATTCCTGAGCACCAATGTCCTCCTCTACCTCCTCCTCTTCTTCCTGTCCTACCCCCACAGGGGTCATGTGGCGTTGAGATCTGTGCGCCACGTCTACCGCACCCTGACCAGCCATTGTTAACAGCATTTGTTCCAGGATGTGCAACAGAGGAATGACGTCGTTCATCCCATAGTCCTGGCGACTCACGAATAGCGTGGCCTCCTCAAAGGGCCTGAGCAAGCGGCAGGTGTCACGCATGAGCTGCCAATGGCTGACATCTAAGTTACACAGGGGAGTACATTTATCCGCTTGTAACATCAGGAAATCGGTGATGGCCTTTCGCTGTTCGTAAAGGCGGTCTAACATATGTAGGGTTGAATTCCACCTTGTTGCAACGTCGCAGATCAGGCGATGCTGTGGAATTCCGTTCTGCCGCTGCAGCTCAAGGAGGGTGTGCTTTGCGGTGTAGGAATGGCTGAAATGCATGCAAAGTTTACGTGACATTTTAAGGATGTCTTGCAGTGGGATGGTGGATTTTAGGAACCTCTTGACAACCAGATTGAACACGTGAGCCATGCATGGCGCATGGCACAACCTTCCTTGACGCAGAGCAGACACCATGTTCTTTCCGTTGTCGGTCAACATGGTTCCGATTTTCAGTTTGCGCGGAGACAGCCATCTGTCGATTTCTCTGTTCATTACACTCAGAAGTTCCTCCCCTGTGTGACTACATTCGCCAAGGCATACCAGGTGCAGCACAGCGTGACACCGTTGCGCCCTGCACATGTGATATGCCGGTCGGGTAATGGGACTTGGCACGGGGGTGGCGGCTGAGGACACGGCGGAAGAAGAGGTGGTAGAGGCGGACATCTTTGCTGGACCAAGGACGTGCAAACGTGGAGGCAAAAGCGGCGTGACCTGTCCAAGTTGCTGGTGCGGCTGTGCCGGCAGCACGTTCACCCAGTGGGCCGTAAATGACATGTACTGTCCCTGACCGTAGTTACAGCTCCACACGTCGGCGCTGCCGTGCACTTTGGCAGAGACCGACATGCTCAAAGACTGGCCCACCATCTCTTCTACATGTGAATGCAGGGCTGGCACTGCCTTTTTGGCGAAGAAATGCCGGCTTGGCACTCTCCACCGCGGCTCGGCACAAGCCATCATTTCTCGGAAAGGTGCTGAGTCCACCACTTGGAAAGGGAGGGACTGCAGCACCAGCAACTTGGACAGGAGGACGTTCAGCTTCTGCACCGTCGGGTGCGTGCTCGCAAACTGTTTTCTCTTGGAAACGGATTCCAAGAAAGACTGCTGACGGAATCCGTGAAGAGGAGTAGCAGGAGAAGGAGCATCTGAACGAGCGGAAGATGCCAACGAGCGACAACTCCCCTCAGCAGAGGTGTTGGAGCCTTGACTGGCTGATAGAGGGCGATTGACGTCGGGTGACGGAGCAAGTAACGGAGCGGGTGATGGAGCGGGGGCTGGGGCAGGCAGAACCGCCGTATCTTTATCACGGTTTTCCCAGGCCACCGAATGGCGACGCTGCATGTGCTGACGCAATGCTGTAGTCCCAACATTGGCCCCCTGGCCACGCTTGACTTTCTGGCCACATAGTCGACATACCGCTACGTTTACTTCCTCGGGCGGCTTGACGAAAAATTGCCACACCGCCGAGTAGGAAACTTTGCCCCCACTACTCCTCACCGGCTGACTGCTACTTCCTCCGTGCACACCGGCACCACTACTGGCCGTGGTGGTAGGCTGCAGTGGAGCTGGTGCTCTACTCCGTGGCCGTTTGGCTCCACTGACACTGCTGCGACCCTGCTGCCTCCTGGGCAACCCACCGACTGTTTTGCTTGCTGGCAAGCTGGCACCCTCTTCTCCTGATGATGCGGAAGCAATAGCCTGATGACGACGAGGCTGCCAAGTGCGATCAGCCTCATCATCATCAATTAGGGTCTCCGCGTCACTACTAGCCCCCTCGGCTGCGTGTGGGTCAGGAGACAGACCTGTCTCTAGACCGGCTACCGAGCCACTCTCCTCGCCAGTACTTCTTCGCCTGGCTGCTGAAGAGGCGGATGTCTCCCCCCGTTCCTGACCGCCCTCTGTTAGCTCTTCCTCACTGTACAGTGGGGCTGAGCCCACAGCATGCGATACTTCGCTTGGTGAGGGAACACCAAAGGACAGGGGCAGGTAGAGGACACGTGATTTCAGTGGGCTTGCTCCCGGGCCATGCCAACTAACGGTTGTGTCTGAGGTACCCACCGACCGTTGGCTGTAGGTGTCAGAGGTGACCTGGGAAGAGGAAGACGACCGAGTCAACCAATCGATGACGGCAGGGTTGTCGGTGGAGACACGACCGCTGGATGACACCGGGAGCACTGGCCTCTGGCTGCGACTAGTGCTGCCTCGACCCCTTCCTCTGCTGCCATGTCTGCTCGCTCCTGAAACATTGCCTCCTCTGCCACTCCTCTGCGTGTTGTCTGACATACTCTTTAATTAAATAAGCACCCCAAAAATAAAACCGGATTTAACTCTTTGAACGTACAATAGTGGTTGTGAAGCAGAAAGTCAGTTTATTTAGCACAATCGGTCAATTGCAGCTTGCCGTTGGCTGTAAACTGTACGTTTATGTCACTGGAATGCACTAATCACCCAAAAAATATTACCGCCACCCGGCGTGTATATGGATTTAACTCTTTGAACGTACAATAGTGGTTGTGAAGCAGAAAGTCAGTTTATTGTACACAATCGGTCAATTGCAGCTTGCCGTTGGCTGGAAACTGTACGTTTATGTCACTGGAATGCACTAATCACCCAAAAAATATTACCGCCACCCGGCGTGTATATGGATTTAACTCTTTGAACGTACAATAGTGGTTGTGAAGCAGAAAGTCAGTTTATTGTACACAATCGGTCAATTGCAGCTTGCCGTTGGCTGGAAACTGTACATTTAGGTCACTGGAATGCACTAATCACCCAAAAAATATTACCGCCAGCCGGCGTGTAAATGGATTTAACTCTTTGAACGTACAATAGTGGTTGTGAAGCAGAAAGTCAGTTTATTTAGCACAATCGGTCAATTGCAGCTTGCCGTTGGCTGTAAACTGTACGTTTATGTCACTGGAATGCACTAATCACCCAAAAAATATTACCGCCACCCGGCGTGTATATGGATTTAACTCTTTGAACGTACAATAGTGGTTGTGAAGCAGAAAGTCAGTTTATTTAGCACAATCGGTCAATTGCAGCTTGCCGTTGGCTGGAAACTGTACGTTTATGTCACTGGAATGCACTAATCACCCAAAAAATATTACCGCCACCCGGCGTGTAAATGGATCTAACTCTTTGAACGTACAATAGTGGTTGTGAAGCAGAAAGTCAGTTTATTGTACACAATCGGTCAATTGCAGCTTGCCGTTGGCTGGAAACTGTACGTTTCTGTCACTGGAATGCACTAATCACCCAAAAAATATTACCGCCAGCCGGCGTGTAAATGGATTTAACTCTTTGAACGTACAATAGTGGTTGTGAAGCAGAAAGTCAGTTTATTTAGCACAATCGGTCAATTGCAGCTTGCCGTTGGCTGGAAACTGTACGTTTATGTCACTGGAATGCACTAATCACCCAAAAAAAATTACCGCCACCCGGCGTGTAAATGGATCTAACTCTTTGAACGTACAATAGTGGTTGTGAAGCAGAAAGTCAGTTTATTGTACACAATCGGTCAATTGCAGCTTGCCGTTGGCTGGAAACTGTACGTTTGTGTCACTGGAATGCACTAATCACCCAAAAAATATTACCGCCAGCCGGCGTGTAAATGGATTTAACTCTTTGAACGTACAATAGTGGTTGTGAAGCAGAAAGTCAGTTTATTTTGCACAATCGGCAAACTGCAGCACCAACTGTGCACGACAGCCACCAAAAAAAAAAAGGGTGTATGTCACTTTAAATTTTCGATTCTTTGATAGCTGTGGCCCTAAGTAACGATTCTGTGGCCCTAAAGTCTCTGTGGCCCTAACTCTGTCCCTTCATACACACAGGTCTGTCTCTCTTGAATGACCGGAGGCTAATGGAGAATTCTAAGATGGCCGCGATTTATATCTCCACCATTACACAGTGCTGGCTGGCTGGCTGCTGATTGGCTAATGCGATCACATGTCATGAATGAATGCATTATGGGTCAGCGCGCCTTGTCTGCAAGCCTTCCCAGAGATCCCCGCTCCGTCGCCACACATGTCGCCGCCATTTTTTGGAAAATTCGATTTGTGCATCCGAAGTGTGCTAATCTTCGGATTCGGCGCGAATCGAATTTTTCCAAATCTTCGGAACGAATTCCACTTCGTCATGTTCGATTCGCTCATCTCTAGTTTTAAGCTTTCACTATTCTATCCAAAACTAAATAATAGATTTCAAGCTATACTTAAATGGTAACTCCTAAATTATATGTAATTTCACCCTGATGTATATGTATTTATGTTTAAACAACAGTGGATAGCAAGGTGACACTTACAACAGTACCCTACCAGGTGACGTGGCCCCTGCTCTCTTGTCCACTGGTTAGTCCCACACCTGTCAAATCAGTTTGTAGGCAGATGCAGTCTGTTTCCTCCACTGTAGGTGTGCTGATAGCACAGCCTGAAGAGGAAGTCAAGTGGAAACACGGTTTCTGTATGGTTTTTCTGGGTCAATGGAACAGCGTTCCGGTTGGCTTCGCTGAACACTTTGACCTTTGGTGGCCATCTTTTGACTATTTTAGTCTCTGTGTTTAAGTGAGTGACTAGTGTAGGGGGAGAGACCCTGCTTGTTAGGGAAAATAATTAGTGGTAGGAAAAGGTTCCTGACAAGAAGAGACAGGCTAGGGACTCGCTATCCTGGAAGGGAGTCTCCCCTCTTGGGACTAAACCAGCCAGGCCGCACTTCACCCTCTGAAACAGACACTGTCAGCATCTCTACTCAGCAGTCTCCTTTGACTGCATTGAACTGTGAGTTATTTCCCAAAACTCTCACGGTAGGATATGTGTAACTTTGGCATTCTTTTCAAGTCTATTGCAACCGGACTATGTATTCACTACAACGCACCACACTGCACCTCCTCACAGGTGATTTCACCTGATAGGGGCCAGATACCACTGCACTCAAACATGCAAAAAATGACTAGAACAAAAAATTTCAATCTAGTAAATCACCTCTTCCCCCAAGAAAGTTAAGCCAGTAACACATAACTGGTAAAGGCTGAGCTGACTGGAGAGACTCTGTCTGGAGTTGATGAAAGAGGGTAGCAGGACGAGGAGTGTCACGGGTGTCTGTGGAAGGTCTCAACACTGTGGATGATCAGAACCCAGTCTAGATATTGCTGGGATTCTGCTCAGACTGGAGAGTGTGCAGAGTGCTGGTGCACAGGTGGAGCACTGAAATGCGCAGGTGCAGAGAGTGAAACCGTAGTCAAGATGAGGAAGAGTCACAACAACTATGTAGCAGAGGTATGAAATCAGAAGGCAGGGTCAAAAGCCAGGCCAGGGTCCATATTATAAGAGTCAGGACACAAGTCAAGGTCGGGAATAGGAGATCAGTATAAAGCAGAGTCAGGTAGCAAGCCAAGTCAAACGTAGGATGTAGATCTGGTCATGAGTCACAGGAGCTGACAACCACTCAGCAATAATCCTCAGTTATGCTGTGCTTTAAATAGGCCTCTGGGCACCAGAAGCCCATGCTGGACCTGCATATTAATTCACTCTGATGTACACACGCCTTAGTGAACACATGCAGATGAACTCACAGCCTTGACTGTGCACTGGACCGTGAGAAGCACTATGGTTCAAGGAGGGCCACGCATTCGACTATCCTGACAGGTGGGGGGTGTTGGTGAATGTGGGGGTGGCCCATAGACATTTCAAAGGCTACCAAGTTCTCAGATGTTAGGAGAGTCTTGAATGCATTATATACTGTATATGGAATAATGTACCCCATAATTTATTTATAAAGATATTCACCTAGAAGCCTTGTGAACTTTAGCCTCGGTTCACACCAAATGAGACATTGAAATTGTGCTGCTTCACTTGAAGTAGTGCAATATCAACACCTTGGGCCCGGTGTGATTTTATAAGCGGCTCGCCTGACATCTGTGCGACTTCATGCACAGATGTCAATGCAAGTCACACCTGAATTCAGTAAAAATAGTTCATAAACTATTTTCAAAACTGGCACGACTTCAACTCCTGTGATTTGACTGGTTCCATTGCCAACAGTAGGGTGTGACTTGTCATGAGATTTGGAACTGTCAGATTGCTTGACAAGTTGGACCGGTGTGAACTGGGGCTTAAGTGTACTGTATATAAACCCATTTTTGTTTTCCGTAGCTTTGGATAGAGCATGGAAAGGTTAAAGCTGAACTGTAGGCATATAATCTTGAAGAGGAAGAAGAAGAGGAAGAAGAAGAAGAAGAGGAAGAAGAAGAAGTGTGATAGAGAGAAAAGATCATCACTGTGCTGCTTCTCCTTTCACTGTCCAGTAAGAGGCTGGGGGCAGGACCAGGACTCAGAGAAAGTGGCCATTAGACTGGCAGAAAAAAAGTACTACACAAAAAATGTTTTTGTTATTTTATTTTTGTTTGTTTTTTTTTGTCTGGGGTCCTACTTTAACCACTTGCCTGCCGGGCACTTTCACCCCCTTCCTGCCCAGGCCAATGTTTAGCTTTCAGCGCTGTTGGACTTTGGATGGCAATTGCACGGTCATGCAACACTGTACCCATATGAAAATGTTATAATTTTTTTCAAACAAATAGAGCTTTCTTTTTGTGATATTTACACATCACTAGGTTTTTATTTGTTTGCTCTATAATCAAAAAAACAGCAAAAAATTTGAAAAAAAAGTTTTTCTTTGTTTCTATTATAAAATTTTGCAAACAGGTTATTTTTATCCTTCACTGATGTGCGTTGATGAAGCTGCACTGATAGGCTCTGATAGGCAGCACTGATGGGCACTGATGTGGCAGCACTGATAGGCTGCACTGATGGGCACTGATAGGCTGCACTGATGAGGTGGCATTGACGAGGAGGCACTAGTAAGCATTGATAAGGAGATACTGATAATGCTGCATGGATATGCAGTAATGATGGGCACTGATAGGTGGCACTGATGGGCACTGATAGGCAGCTCTGACTGGCTGCACTGACTGATGGCACTGAATGGTGGCACTGATGGGCGGCAGTGCTAGACACTGATGAGCAGAACTGCTGTGCACTGAGGAACAACAATGCTGGGTGGGACTGCTGGGCACTGATGAGCGGCACTGTTAATCAGGGCACTGATAATCAGTGCCCTGATTATCAGTGCAGATCTGCTCTGTCACATGTGCCAGTTATTGGCAGTACTTTCCTCACTCTGTAACAGTGTAAAGAAAGTGCTCCTGATAACCGGCAATTGTATTTACTTTGTGATCAGCCATGTCATTGGACACAGCTGATCACGTGGTAAAAGTATTGGCCTTTTATCTAGTCATGTGATCAGCTGGGGGCGTGTGGGAGCGCATTCTGGGAGGATGTCATATTACGCCATCCCAGAACTGGACAACCGTGCTGTAGCCATCTTTCGGGGGTTAAGACCCCTGTCAGCTTTTTTTGCGGTCTGCATCTCACCAGGGAGATTTCCCTTCACTTCCTGTCCCAGCAACACAGCAGGAAGCAAGTCGAGAGCTCTCTAAATTGATGGGATATTCACTCTTAGGAGATTATCACCATAACTGATTTACTTGGAAGATTTCCCCTTAATTTCTGTTCCTTTGACAACTTACAAATTGTGGATTTTCCATCACTTTCTGTATTACTTTCCCTTCACCAGGACCAATAGTGAAGGTGAATCTCCCCAGCAGTGGCAAGACAACAATAAAAACAATAAGGGTTCCAACCCTTCTATTTTCAAAACCTACAAAAAATGGCTTACATACACTTTAAAGTGTATCTATGGTCAAAATGTAAAATCATGTAATAATTCCCACATTGTATTTAAAATGTTTCTAGTCTAATTATCGGAACTATCTTGACGTTTGTAAACTTTGTGAAGATCCCCACACATTTACATCCTTGAATTTTGTTACGTGTATTCAATAAGTCCTGTGAGTAGGCACTGCTGTGTCACACATTTCACAGAGCCTGCCTTCTGATCTACAGAGGTGATAAGAGGAGGAGTTTCAGGAGGGAGAAGGTACCATGGGACATGTAGTCCTTAGAAATTGAAAGTAAGCAGCAGAGGAGATGTTGCAAAGCATGCTGGGAATCCAGGAAGTTGTTGAAAGATGGCCAGTAGACAGACAGAACTCACAAAATGAAAGGAGCGTATATTGGATTGTGAAATATAATTTTTCTTGTATTGTTGTTACAATGCCGATGTTACAAAATGAAAGTGTATGCTGTGACCATAGATCTCCTGTAATAAATGTGTTTGCTCTGTACACTTGAAGACAATGGTCAATGAACTCCTCTCAGCTAACATAATTTGCAGCAGAGAAAAAGAAACATTGGACGTTTTATGAAAATATTTTTTCCTATTCATAAATTCATTGCACATCCATTCATACATCCTACACTGCCAACTTCCAATAGAATAATATCACGAATCCTGCGATGATCCTGAGTTCAGATATTCTATTCAGTAATTGAACTTTCTTGATGGGGTTGGTTTGCTGAAAGTCTTCTGTTATTATTTTTTCAGGATTTGGCACCAAACTGATTATTAATGGATATTGGTCACCCATTGAAATTCATTTTTTTTGTTTTTGTTTTTTCTATATTGTGAGTTGCCATTTTTGCCTTTTCTTTGAGTAAAATGTAAGCTGGCATAGATAGTTAATAGTAATCTGTCCACAGCTGTCTTCAATTGATGTTTAGAACAAATAAATTGAATTTGATTTCTTGCTGAAGGTTACCGTGTAATGCAGGCCATAGATGGGGAGAAAACCGGCTGATTTTTCTTTAAAAAAATGAAAAATCGGTCGTTCAAGTGGCCAACGTTACCAGGAGCGGTAAAAAAAAATCGGCCGATTTTCATCCCGTCTACAGCCGGCAAAAAGTGCCCCTGCAGAGAGCTCCGCTATTTCTTTGACAGTTCTTTGACATTTATAGCGGTTGCAACAATGTATCTATTTGTATCCATTTAGGATACAGATGTTTTTATTCGGAAACAAATAGATACATTGTTGCAACCGCTAAAAATGTCAAGGAACTCTCAAAGAAATAGCGGAGCTCTCTGCAGGGACACTTTTTGCCGGACTGGAATTCCTCTTCTTCTTTATCCTCTTCTCCTTCTTCTTCCTCTTCTTCTTCTTCATCCTCTTCTTCTTCTTCATCCTCTTCTTCCTCTTCTTCATCCTCTTCTTCATCCTCTTCTTCTTCATCCTCTTCTTCTTCCTCTTCTTCATCCTCTTCTTCATCCTTTTCTTCCTATTCTTCTTCATCCTCTTCTTCTTCCTCTTCTTCTTCTTCTTTTTCTTCTTCATCCTCTTCTTCTTTTTCTTCTTCTTTTTGTCTTCCTCTTGCAGGCCACTGCTCATGCGCAGATTTTTTTTATCGGTTAAAAGATCGGCCAATTTGCCTATCATTGCCGCAAAAATCGGCCGATCGGCAAAATCGGCCGATTTTTTTCCAACTTCACCGATAAAAAAAATCTGCCAAAATACTGAAAAATGGCCGAATAATTAGCCCACTAACGATCCGAAAATCGGCCGATTTTATTTTCGGACGGAAAATCGGCCGATTTTATTTTCAGCCGAAAAATTGGCCGATTTTCGACCCATCTATGGCCTGCATTAGACTGTGTATTAGAATGGGAATATCCTCCTGCGCTTAATATGGATAAGTCCCTATCCTAACAGCTGCTATCACTTTGCCTTAACCAATAAGTATTAAAGTATCAAACACAAAAATAGTGAAGCGCTAAAGTGAATCCCTATATACACACACAGTGCATATAACATTAGACGAAAAACATACCTCATAAATAAAATAAATCTGTGGTATAAAATAATAAATAAATCAATAAAAAAATCAAAAAAATATAGAAAAAATATAGAGAAAAAATCTTTCCTTGCCCTTAAATGTTTCTTCAAATCAATCAGTGATAAAAAATAAAAAATCCATAATAATGCGAATAAACAGTGATACAAAAATAAAATCTGTGTTAATTAATATTCAAAAAAGAATATATATATATAAGTGATAATTCCAATGATATATGTGACAACCTAACAGAATATAAATAAAAATTCATAAATTGTGATTCTCAATCAAATAAACGTGATTAATATTAATTGTGAAAAAACCAAACATTAAACTATTAAATAAATGATCCACTAAATCTTGTGATGTTTAAATATGAAAATGTGTCCACAAATGAACAAAAACAGTCCATGCAATAAGGTGAAAACGACACTCAGTGTTCTTCACTTCTAGTGCTCAAAACAGAAGAAATCCTCCAATGGCAGCAATGCCTGCTCACCTCCCCAACTCGACCCGCAAAGGGCCACAAGGCTATAACTCTCCTCCAGGTAATCCTTTGCTTCCAAGCAGCTCAGTAAGGAATCACAGGACCTCCACTCCACCTCCTCTCAAACGTCATATAGGACACAAACAGAGCTTCCCATAGTGTAATACCGTTTATTTAAGACACTCCATATAACATACTGTTTCCACTCACATGCGTTTTCTTAATGAAAAATGCAATCCTCCTCATTCCCTGGGTGCATTCACATGTAAATATGGAAACCAATATGGCCGCTGTGCTCGGACATCCGTCCCCACGTGACCGGAAGTGATGTGTCTCTTGGCTGGGAAAAGCGTTCCGACGCGTTGCGTCACGTGCGTCGTGACCCTGATGAAGTCACGACGCACGTGACGCAACGCGTCGGAACGCTTCTCCCAGCCAAGAGACACATCACTTCCGGTCACGTGGGGACGGATGTCCGAGCACAGCGGCCATATTGGTTTCCCTATTTACATGTGAATGCACCCAGGGAATGAGGAGGATTGCATTTTTCATTAAGAAAACGCATGTGAGTGGAAACAGTATGTTATATGGAGTGTCTTAAATAAACGGTATTACACTATGGGAAGCTCTGTTTGTGTCCTATATGTTGTTTGAGAGGAGGTGGAGTGGAGGTCCTGTGATTCCTTACTGAGCTGCTTGGAAGCAAAGGATTACCTGGAGGAGAGTTATAGCCTTGTGGCCCTTTGCGGGTCGAGTTGGGGAGGTGAGCAGGCATTGCTGCCATTGGAGGATTTCTTCTGTTTTGAGCACTAGAAGTGAAGAACACTGAGTGTCGTTTTCACCTTATTGCATGGACTGTTTTTGTTCATTTGTGGACACATTTTCATATTTAAACATCACAAGATTTAGTGGATCATTTATTTAATAGTTTAATGTTTGGTTTTTTCACAATTAATATTAATCACGTTTATTTGATTGAGAATCACAATTTATGAATTTTTATTTATATTCTGTTAGGTTGTCACATATATCATTGGAATTATCACTTATATATATATATTCTTTTTTGAATATTAATTAACACAGATTTTATTTTTGTATCACTGTTTATTCGCATTATTATGGATTTTTTATTTTTTATCACTGATTGATTTGAAGAAACATTTAAGGGCAAGGAAAGATTTTTTTTCTCTATATTTTTTTGATTTTTTTATTGATTTATTTATTATTTTATACCACAGATTTATTTTATTTATGAGGTATGTTTTTCGTCTAATGTTATATGCACTGTGTGTATATAGGGATTCACTTTAGCGCTTCACTATTTTTGTGTTTGAGACTGTGTATTAGTTACCCCTATACGTAGCAGCAGGAGAACCACTGCTATTTTTGCCAGTTACTCGGATGGTGTGTAGGGTGCTTTTTGTATTGTACAGTCTGTGAACTAAAAGCTGATGAAAAAATACATCAGTGCTTAGATGGCATAGCGGACGTTCTCTGTTGTAGACAGGGCTGCCTTAGTAGCATCATGGGCCCCTGGGTAAAGTAATGCCCTGGGGCCCTTACCGAGGAGATGGGGACTTGTGGCACAATCACGCCACGTTTAAAAGTGGGTGTGGCTAAATCATGCAAAATAATGGGCTTGGCTTTTTAGTCTGATTAGAAACAACAAATAAACATAACCAGGGAATTATCTTAAATTAAATTCACCCCTTGTACACACCTTCCTGCCCTCTCAACACTCTGCCCCCCTTGAATACACTGACCCTCTTTTCCCTCGTACACACTGCTCCCATACCTTTTTTACAATGTCCCCCTACCTGTGCACACTGCCCCCATCATAAATGCCTCTGCCAGCCTGTCAGTGGCTTGTATTTATGTATGTCTGTACATTATTGTCAGGCTTTTTTTTGATACCTGGGTATACTTAAGTGTACACCCATGCGAGGGCCATGTTTGACTGCATGGGCATGAGGATGCACAGGTGTTCAGTGCATTCTCATACAGGCAGTCCTTTTCATGTCAGATAGGATACAGTGGCTGCACAGACACAGCTACTGCTCCCAATCTGACATCCGAGTGGGTATGTATATATACATACGTAGGTATATATACACACATACACTCATACATACAGTGCTCATCATAAATGAGTACACCACTTTTGAAAAGTAAGATTTTAATCAATTTCTAAATGAACACAAGAACAATTTCCAACATTTTGACAAAACTGAGTTTTATGGAATATTTGTTTAGCTCATTACATGAATGTAAGGTTAATAATATAACTTAGATTACAAAATCTTCAGTTTTACTGAAATTAGTTGATGCAAAAATGAATACACCCCACAACAAAAACTACTCCATCTAGAATATTGTATGACCTCCATGATTTGTAAGGACAACACCAAGTCTTCTAGGCATGGAATGAACAAGTTGGCGACATATTGCAACATCTATCTTATTCCATTCTTCAAGAACAACCTCTTTTAGAACCTGGATGCTAAATGGAGAGCGATGCTCAACTTACCTCTTCAGAATTATATAGGTGTTCGATTGAGTTCAGCTCAGCAACGAAGGAGTAGCCCACACCTTTCCATGAAACAGCTTTTGATTCAATTGTCCAATTACTTTTGGTCTCTTGAAAAAGTGGGGATAGCTACTCTTAAGAGCGGTAATTCCTAAACCCTTCCTCCAATTTGGATGTGCATATCCTCAAATTAAACCTGAGAGGGTGCACTGTCAGCCCATATCCATTATAGAACTATAGCTTGAATATGTTTTGGTAAATACCTGAAAAAAATCTGAAATTGTTCCTGTGTCCAAATATATATGGACCTATCTGTAAATAAATAATACATACACACTCACATACATACATAGCCTTTTGAAAAACCACAGCTTACTGTACCTGGCTGACCAGTGTTTGGTACCTGCACCACTGAGTAAGATGCCTGTGTATACAGTACAGCATGGAAGGGGAGCAGGGCAGGTTGGGACTCAGGAAGCAGCTTTCCCTGTGCACAGCTCTGCCCATTACTGCCTGCTCCAGCTCTGCAGTTCAGTGTTTAAACACAGTTAGCTGTCGAGGCTGTGCGAGAATACTGCAAAAAATAATGGCTGCCTTCTCCTGCTTTCTCCTGCCTTGCAGCAGTTTTCAAGACTATGTTGCACTGCTGTGCTGCTCCTCCTCCATGCTGACAGGAGTAGTGAGTGACACTGCTGTCATATCTCCTGTCAGCCTATAGTGGCAGAACCTAATGCAAGATTATCATGGGGCCCCCCATGGCCTTGGGGCCTCTGGGTAGTGCCCAGGGGAGGCCCATTCATTAAGATGACCCTGGCTGTAAACATAAAATAGAAATAGTAGTTCAATCACCAGTTAGCCTCAGGTGTGTAGCCTTCTTTAGACTGGGGACATCTCAATAGTAAACACCAGAAAGCAAAAATTCGGTGCACTTTGTGCATTATTTTTAAATAGGTTTATTAGAATATAAGAATTCCAAAAACATATTCACAAGAGAAAAAGAGCAAATGACCTTAATGGGTGTTTTAACCACCTCAAGTCCGGACACTTTTACCCCCTTCCTGTCCAGGGCAATTTTCAGCTTTCAGCGCTATCACACTTTGAATGACAATTGCGCGGTCATGCAATACTGTACCCATATGAATTTTTTTGAGACAGATAAAGCTTTATTTTGGTGGTATTTATTCACCGCTGGGATTTTTATTTTTTTTACTATGTAAATGAAAAAGTCCAAAAATTTTGAAAAAAAGTGCTTTTTTTAAATAAAATTTTGCAAATAAATAATATTTCATCATAAATCTTGGCCAAAATTTATTTAAAAAAAAATCCAAATTAGTTTATAACCAAAAATGATCATTTTTAAACATTTTTTTTTTACATATTTATTTTATTTTTTTTATATTATTATTATTTTTTTTTTTACATACTGTCACCCTAGCAGTACAGTGTCACCATGGTGACACTGTACTACTTGTGGGGGGTGATGAAGATTTTTTTTTTTTTTTACACTGATTGCTTTTACACCCATATAGGGCGTAAAAGCAATCATTTCTCATTCTCTCTGTCTGCATTCTTGCAGTCATTGAGAAGTACTGAGTGAGCTGTGATTGGTCACAGCTTGTCACATGGTACAAGGCTGTTGTGAATAGCCTTGTACCATGTGACCTCTGTGATCATTCACAGATTTCACACGTAGTAAGCAATGATGTCACAAGTGACATCTTGGTTACTACTTTGCATGTGATCACTGATTTACCAATCAGTGATCACATGATCGGGACCTCGTACAGAGGACACAGCGGGCACCGGATCGTGGTGGTGCGCGCTCCCTAGTGCCATTTATGAACGGCAACCCGCCCCTGGACTGCCACTGTCCTGCCGTTTATAAACAGCAGGCGGACGGCAAGAGGTTAAGAAAATGTTTATATTTAACTACTGTATATTGCTATCACAATGGGTTTGCCAAGCCCCCTATGTAATAGCATAGGCATGTGACAGGTCCTCTGTTTGGAGACATCAGAGGTATGTTAGGCAATGTCTCCACTACCATCCACTGCAGCTAATCAAGCACAGATCATGCCTAAGTAGCTGCATCCTTGGGTACAGTAGCTAGAAATGAAAACTGTGAATTCGGAAGTGACATAATAGGTGTCACTTCCAGGTTAGTTAGTTGCAGGGGAAATCTGTTATACATGTGCAATGATGAAAGCTCTGTTAGTGACACATATTGCAATGGTGCCTTGGGACAGCTGCGTGGCTTTACATACAGCATATTTGCAAGTGTATTCAACAAATTAGATTTTGTTTTTTGCTGACTAGCTGGAATGCGTGCAGGAAAATCTTTTATATTGTGCTAAGCTTGGTAGAGGATCTATATGTATTGTAAACTGAAGCCTTACTTGCAGGGTTCAAAATTTGGCAACAAAAATATTAATGGTGCCCTTTAAGTGTAAGATTCATTTCAAAGCCAGTGCTCACCAGATCCAAACATTTATGTACTATAAACACCACTGGGGAGATTTAATAAAACTGGAGTACAACATCTGGTGCACGGTAGCCAATCAGCTTCTAACTTCAGCTTGTTCAATTAAACTTTGACAATAAAACCTGGAAGCTGATTGGTTTCTATGCAGAGCTGCACCAGCTTTTGCACTCTCTAGTTTTTAAATCAACCCCAATGTGTGTTATGGAAGTCAGGGGAAAAGAACAAGACTATGCCAGCTACACAAGTCCACCATCCTCTCCAGACAGGCACATTCATATACCTCCTAACTTTCTGGGATGTGAAAATGCGACACCTTTCAATACAAAGTATTAATATATATAGAAGTAAAAGGCACACTCGCGACAGGCTACCCCAGTCACAAGACCATGAAGTTTTAATACATAAAAATTATTGGTTAAAGAAGAATTCCAGATGTAACTATGCATATATTATACCTGTGGGCTTCCACTATTATTGTATTATTTATTCCAGGTACTTATATAGTGCCATCAATTTACGCAGCGCTTTACATATATATTGTACATTCACATCAGTCCCTAACCCTCAAGGGGTGTACAGTCTAAGGTCCCTAACTCACATTCATACATACACATACTAGGGCCAATTTAGACAGGATCCAATTAACCTACCAGCATGTCTTTGGAGTGTGGAAGGAAACCAGAGTACCCAGAGGAAACCCACGCAGGCACAGGGAGAACATGCTAACTACAGGAAGGTGGTGCCGTGGTTGGAATACGAACCAACGACCCTAATACTGCCAGGCGGAAGTGCTGGAAGCTGGAAGCCACTGTAGTAGACATTGCTACTCCACTAGCTTTCGTGTCCTGTGCCAAGAGTTTGCCCTACTGCATTGTGAACACAGGACACCCACTCGGCATGAACACCATTCAGAAACTGCTTTACATTCCCTCAATGAACCAAAAGGAGGGACAACTAAGGTAGAAAGAGGGTCTGAGGGATTTCATTCCAATAGATAGAGAGCCTTACAAATGAGGGACAATTGGGATCTATGCATCCATTTGGAAGGCACAGAAGTTAACAGTTGGAAAACCATTAAGGTTCAGTTTGTAATAAAGTATAGTTCCGTGCCATGGAATCAAGAGGGTGGCCAGACATGCACATTCCTCTTACACTGGGCAGCTCATGCCTATGGATCTTTAGGTTTTTTTAAATGAACATTTTAAGTCCTGATCAAACCACACATCCCTCCTCTACAATCCATAGCTCCCATATCCTCTAAATGATCACTGCACCAAAATTGTCCTAAAAACCCCAAAAATATACCTAAAATGTTGGTAACATGACATGCTGGGTCCACAGTCCTCTCTCTTCCTTTCTTCAAACTTGGCTAGTTCTTCTTCGGGTACCCACATCAGTGCCTGTGTGATGTTGATACTTCTTATTGATAGCCAGGAGTTCTCTCAGGATCCAGAAATCTGAACAGCAGATAATGTCATGACAAGGGGACTGGTGACAGACTCAAGCACTGGATCATTGGTCTCCACAATCAGAAGAGGCACTGGAAGAGGGAAAAAGGAAGCAGACTTAGGTAAAAAGCTTGTAAATGGGTGGGAGGGATTGGTGGGCAGGTTGTTATTCACCTAGAGATGAACGTTAAACCATGATGAAGGATTCTCAATTCACTATAAATTAGTTAAAGAAACAGCACAGCAGACATTGCATGCTTTGAGGCTGTCTTTTGGACTGAGCCAACAGATTAAGAGTAATTCATTACTCACTTATTCACTTCTGTGCATATCGTTCAGCTTTTGCTATTGAGTTCTGTAAACAACATAATTTTGTTTCTGGCAGTGGGGTACAGAAGATGAACAGGAGGTGAAAAATGTAAAAACGAAAACACCAGTTTTTTTGGCAAAATAAAATGCTCATTCAGAGCATTTTTATACAGGTATTTAGGAGCATTTAGCTTTTTTTCTGTCAGAAAAACTGCTCTCATAAACACAAACCAGAAGGGTTTTTTTCCTTCCTCTACATTCTGAGCTTAAAATATGCCTCTAAACGTCATAATCTGCATGGACACATAGGACAACAATGAGCTGCTTCTACAGGCAAAAAACAAACCTCCTGTTGAAGCAGCATTTTTCAAGCCTGGTGTGCATGGGCCCTGACTGAGTATCAGCTCTGCCATTCCTCTCTCAGCCTGGATTCTACTACCAAGACTGTCAAGAGCAATATATAGACTAGTTACAAAAAGATATATATATGTAATAATTTATTGAATATGTAATAATTTGTGTTTTTTTAGAATTTACAAAATTTGGATGGATACAAATAGATCAGTACTAAACAGCGGCCAATAAAGAATAGAATTCACACATAAAATCTGCTGCTGCTACCATTCAAAGGCCTATGTTCTCCTTATAGCTGGAGGTCAACCAAGCCTTGATTAATGCTAAGGGTCAACCATGGCATATGATGTACAAGCTGGTGGCTGTCACAAGTTAGCAGCGGCAGCACAGTCAGATATAGCCCAGATGAAGGATTGTATGTGCCTGCTGAGACCTCAGTCACAAGTAGTTTATTTACAGTGGATGATTTAAACAGCCGATGGAAGTGATTCAGTCTGCTGACCCAAAACTCAAGATTTATAAAAGATCTATTTCTGCCTATTTAAAGGCTCACTCCAGCCAAAAAATGGAAAGAAAAATTACTAGAAGATTAAACCGTATACAGGGAGAGAAGTAAATGAATTAATGTTTCCTGTGGTTTCCTATTTTTATACTTTATTCTTTGCCTTCCTGCAGTTAACCTGTCAACCATTTTAAACTTTTATTGCAAAAGTCTTTGTTAATCTGACACAATTGCATTGGACAGAGGATTATAGTTTCCTTATTTATGACAATGCTTCTATGAGATGGAAGGAGCATCGGTGTCCAAAATAATTCAACTCATGGTGGGAGAATACAATACAATCAATTTATTGAAAGTGTGAGAACGTATTGAGCCAACTCGTTTCAGGGGAATCTCCTGCCCCTTCTTCTGGGAAAATGTACAAACATAAATAATATAAACAACATACAATCAACATAGAAAAATCTAAACATAAATATATTTTTTATTACAGGTGTAGCACTACCCCCTTAGGAGTTTCTAGAAGATTTGGGTCCCCCTATAGTCCTGCACAGCCAGTTATCACACATCTTCACCAAGACTTGCATCCAGAGTCAGAAATCAGTCCTTGAGGTTTAGTTTTGTTGTTTTATTTAGGGAAATTGAACTGGGATAGGGTTAGGGGCATACTGGATGCTCAACAAAACCGATAAACTGAGGACAACTTCCTGGAACCACCCCAGACCCTAGATTAACTTTTCCTCTTCACCCAGCAATCTGGAGGTATTCCTGAACAGGGGATCCAATTCCTGTCACTTTAAGAACAATCTGGTTTCCTACCAGAGAGCTCTTTCCCCTATCCGCCCAGGGGTTGCAGGGGTACTCACTCGAATTCTTCCCTGTACCACTGGTGGGTTGGGGGCTGCTTTCAGATCTTTCCAGCTGGGCCGCTAATTCTCTGCCATACAGGTGGCCCTTGTTCTGGGGACCAGTGAGCCTGTGAGCTTCCTTTCCAGCTCCAGGCCTGCAGGTATGCCCCATCCCACTGGGCCTCTTTGCAGCCTCCTGCCTTCAACCTCACGTCTTCTTCACTATATTCCACCCCAACTCTCCCTGCAGGTAAGCAGGCTCCAACACTTTTAAAGGTGTCCAGCCCCTTGCCAAGCCTTCTGTTGGGGATTGGCTAAGACCCCTTAAGAGTACAAGCCAGCCACTCCTCAGATCCACCCACTTCCTCTAGGGCCTTCGACCAAAGCCCTAGAGCAGGGGAAAATTCTAGAGGGGCCGGCCTGCAGAGCCTCTCAGCTCCTGACCACAGTTTGACTTTCTGGCTATTACACCCATGCTGCTACTTTGCCTTCTTCACTGACAATCAGGACTCTAGCTCCCCTTAGCTAAGCTAGGAGGGTGCTACACAGGTATTTAGGGAGCTTACAATTCAAGGTCCTTATTTCACATATACTGGCAAATTTGGGCAGGAGCCAATTCATATACTGTCTTTAGAGTGTGGGAGGAAAATGGAATAACCATAGGAAACCCACACAGATATAGGGAGAACACACAGATTATGTCCTGACCAGGGGCGGACTGACAAATCATGGGGCCCCTGTGTCCTTGCCCACACTCAAAACACAACCAAAAAAGCCTATAAAAAGGTACCAGGGGCATTTCATGGGGCCCCTTTTGACCCCGGGCCCTCGGGCAGTGCCTGAGTGCTTGAATGGTCAGTCCGCCCTGGGTCCTGACTGAGATTTGAACCAGGGACCTCACAAGCTGCCTGTAGGTAGGTGGAGGCTGCAGTTTATCCTCCAACCTGAAGGTGGCACTGCACTGTTTCTTCAGGCTGGCAGGAGCCCATTGAAGAATAATTGTCCCCTGCTATAGATGCCAGGCAGTCATCTTGGGGAGGACATCATCTCTTATGGGATACTGAAATACTGCGAGATTTAGGGGCTATCTTCACACAGAATTATATAAATAAGAGATTATGCGTCATTCACTGTGCCCACAGTGTGGGCGTATTATAGGGACAGAGCCTCGCTAGTTAGGGAGAGGCTAAGGGTAGCATTAGGGAAAAGTACCTGTTGAAGAGGGAAAGAGTAAGATTCCCCCTACAGAGTGTCAGTTCTGTCAGCTTCCTGGAACCATCTCCCACTGGCATCTATATGGACATTTGGTAATCACAGTATGAACAACTTTATCATAGCCTCTCCGAGGGAAGTGCTCCTCTGGCATTCTGTGTATATGTCTGATATTTTATTATTGGAAAGAGCCTTGTGGATAAACAGCACCTTTTTCTGCCAGAAGAAGTGTATGACCAGCAATGTATGTGGTGCTACTGCTGTAAATTGCCCTATTTCTGTAAACAGGTAGTTTCTACAATATAGACAAAATTTAAAGTAGAACTACAGGCAAAACATTTTTTCATTTTGTATGCGATACTAAAGGTTAATTTTTTTGTGTAAACTATCCAACATGTCTATACTTACCTGCTGTGTGTAGTAATTTTGCACAGAGCAGCCTGGATCCTCCTCTACTTGGGTCACCCGCCAGCGCTCTCGGCTCCTCCTTTCTGTTGGGTGCTCCCATGGCAAGCAGCTTGCTATGGGGGCACCCGCTGCTTCCTGTATCCATTCATACACAGAGTTGCGACTCCCCCCCCTCATTGGCTGACTGCTGTGATTGACAGCAGTGGGAGCCAATGGCTCCTTCTTGCTGTCTCAGCCAATGAGGAGACCCAGGACTGCCGAGGCTGTCATGCACATCACTGGATGTCGATGGTGCTCAGGTAAGTATTGAGGGGGCTGGGGGCACTGCTGTACACAAAATGTTTTAGAATGCATGAAGGTAAAAACCTTGAGCCTTTACAACTGCTTTAAGTATCCACATGTATATACTCAATTCTTGGGTACACTGGTTAGGCCCAGCCTATACCCCTCTCCCCAAAGGCTTACTCATCTACACCCCAGATCTATGCTGTATGGACCATGGGCCTCTGTACACCCACCACTACAAAACCCATTCCTTTTTATACATGAAATCCCCTTCATTTCAGAGGTAGTCTATTATGCATTCCAACAATAGACCACCTCTCCATAGGAATGAACAGGATTTTTGTCCACTTGCACAAAAATGGGAATGTAGTAACTGGAGTTTTCAAGACCTTGTGATGAACCTACCAATGGATAGCCAATAGGCCAAGTTACCAGCAAGGGACATGGCTGCTTGAAGAAGGTCCCTTCCTCGCTTCAGTGCCCTTGGGACCTAGCATGTCACATGACCAAGGACATAGGTAAATATTTGGGCTATTTAGGTTGGTTTATTAAAAATCTCAGTTGCCATTGCCGACCTCCTTTAACTGAAAATGCTAGTTGCATGGTTGTCTTTTTTTTTTTTTTATTTTTTAATTTTTGCTTTTTGAGGCATAGACATGGAAGCAGCATTCAACAGTCAAAACCACTGTGAATACGCATTTCTGCTCAATGTCAGTGACTTAAAGAATAACCATAACCACTAAGAATCAGTATACTCAGGTGGAGAGATGATCAGTGGAATCCTCCATGTTTCTCTCAGCACAGGTTCCCTTTAAGCAACAGTAAGACTTTGATATCCATCTCTCTACTTGAATTTCATTAAGCTGCTCCCTCATCCATCTGCTTTCCCACACTGCTACCCAAAGTAATCTTGTCAAAGGTTCCTCCACTATAGCGATTGTACATACAATGCCATTATTGCCTTCAGATTTGGCGATAAAAGTGGATTATATCACATTATTCCACATGAAATTGTCAGACCACAACTGATAATCCTCTGCACTGTGACCCTCTGAGATACTGATATTAGGCTCACTACTGCTAAATACAATTATTTTTTTGTTTTTACTGTTTTAAAAAAATACATTCAATATCATCGTTGTTGTGGTTAAAGGATGTGAAGCTTTGCAATCTATCCATTTTCTATTTTAATTCAAAAGTCACTGAATCTTTGATATGTGTATAGCTATAATCAATTTTATTCTGTAAGTATAAAGAAAAAACTAAATATTTTTATTGTATATTTGGTAGATTTTAATTTAAATACAATGTTTCCATGCTTCTTCTGTTTTATTAACAGAGGAAAGTTTGACCCTAGGGCTTGCAATCCCCCGGCATAAAGGTAGTGTTATCACTATGGATGAGCAAAATTTGGAGTGTTCACTTTACTGAAATTTCTGTGAAAATTGGGACTTTTTGAAATTTTGAGAAAATGCATTCCCATCATTGCAAAAGGTAAAATTAAGAGCACCAGTCAAAAAGTAAAATAAAAAAGCTCATTAAAAAAAAAATCAGCAATACTTACTTTGAGTTCACAGTTGGCCCTAACAGTACTTCTTTCCCACCAAATGATATTTTTAGTTAGCTGTTCTGGTCATCACCATCATGGAACCCACTTCCTCTGAGCCCAGGCTGTAATGTACCCAACCCTAGCCTATGACTGGGCAGGGAAAATGAAGCAGCACAGTCAGGAGCTCATCTACCTGTCACTCTGGTTTCTCCTCCTATCTGCTTGCAACTTGTCAACCTATTAACTGATTGGTTACATCTGCTGCTTCCAACTCTCCTCTCCCTGAGCTGCTTCTATCTCTGAGCTATGCTGTACAGGAGCTACAAGAGGATGGTATCAGGTGAAATGCAGGTACTTAAAGTGTTACTAAATCCAGGACCCTGCATTCACTATGTCTGGTCTCCCACAGTACACACAACATGGAAATGCAATTATTTTAGTAAATATAAACTGCTAAATACCTTTTCTCATGAGCAGTCTGAGCAGTCTTGTGACTTCTATCAGTGTCCAGCAGAGCACTGGTTAAAGCTTGTAGGAGGAGTTTTCTTTCTTCTCTAGTAGGATGTAAAACCCCTGATCCTCTGTCTGGACAGTGCTGATTGGCTCTGTGCTGATCACATGCACTTTCCCAAGAAAAAAGAAACCCTCTCTAGCAATACACACTAAACTGAGCATGTGGCTACGGGTTCAGTCTGTTTTATCAGGAGATAAGACGTGGAAATTTGAACAAGAGTAGGGACAGAGAAAACAGGATCAAATGGCCTTTTTACACAATGCAGAGGATTAACCCCTTAGGTTCCACAGTGAGTATAACAAGCATGCTTTACTGCATATACAGACTGATTTTACTGTTGTTGGTTTAGTAACACTTTAACCCCTAGACGCCAAGCAAAAGCAAATATGCGGCCTCTCGGCGTCTGGGCCTTGACGCTGAGTGGCCACATATTTGCATACCATTTGAAAATACAAATGCGTGCGCTCCCAGCACATATGTCTGTGACTCACGGAAAGGTCCAGATCTCCCCTTGTGATCGGGACCTTTTCCGATTATGTGACTGCCGTGACAGCGAATTACGGCAGTCACATGACCCTAAAACCCCATCCTGCCTCCTGAAACTCTTAAAGGGCCGGGAGGTGCCGGCGCAAAGGGGTTAAACTACATGTATTAAAAAATAAATTACATTTTATTTTTATTATAAATAAATACAAAGCTCCATTAATGTGTGTTTTTTATACTAGGCCTAGAATTCATCTTTAAGGTAGGCTTTCAATGGCTCTATGGAATAGGGAAATTCCATTTTTTTAAAGTTTAAACTATGTTTTTTTTTTAGTACTTTTTTTCTTCCTTTTAGGTGTACGGGAAGTTAGGAAAAATCTCCCTAATTGCTACAGAAAAAGCAACAAAAACCTGACAGTCTGTCCATCACCACAAAAAGTTTTGTCTGGAGTTGTGTTTTGAATAAAAACAAGTCCCAGCAGAGTTTGAAAAGTATAATAACAAACTGATATCAATAAAAGATTAAAAAAAAGCTTTCATCAAATATTTGGTAAGACTGTGTTTCCTGTTTGACTCTATCTAAGGTTGCCAAAACATTTCCCTTTCCTCTAACATTCTAGCAATCATCAAAGCCCGTTAAGTTAATCAGAGACAGGAATTTAAAATATGGAGACATCATTTATTGAATAAGTGTGCTATTTAATGTGATATTACCTTCCTGCACAGACAGTGCAGCCTTCACACGTCCTTGAAGTTGATTAAATTTATCACCTCTTTAATTTAGGGAATACTAAACTCAAGACATAATCTAGCATTGCATCTTATATCACCGGCCTGGGGGACTTCAGAAAAATTTGATTTGACGTGACATTGTATTGCTGGAACATTTTCTACTAGTGTACACTTTTCGAATGCCAATCATACATGTCCTCTGTGACAGGTGGCTATATATGAAAGTGAGAGGTCCCAGTTTTATCAGTCGGGTGAACATCCTTTAAGGGCTTTTTGTATGTGAAACCTACATTTTAGTTTGATTATTCAAAGCCTAAAGCTAAACTCCAATCAGGTTTAAAAGACACAAATTACAGTGGAAGTAAACCCTTTACCTTTTATCTACAGGTAAGCCTTTAATAAGGCCTACCCATAAGTACTGTAAATATCTCCTAAACGGTGCATGTTTAGGAGATATTTACTGTAGAAGCATCATTGATGTCACCAGCGCATGCACGCTGCGCTCCATCCATTGAGAGAGCCGTGCCGCAGCCAAAACTCCCTTTGCGAATGTGTGGGAGTTATGACATTGTGGCTCGGCGAATCAGATGGTCGCAGCTCATGAACCTGGAAGGAAGACCGGGTGAGGATGGAAGCCTTAGAGAGCCATGACAGCATTCTGCTGGAGGGCTTCATCTTCAGGTAGGTCTTTCATAATGTGCAAGTAATGCTCTTAACTTGAGGGAGAAGGATTTTTTGTTTTTTTTTTGGGGTGGTTTACTACCGCTTTAAGCAGCTCTGAGTTCATTAATACATTAATAAAACTTTTTTTGATGCAATGTATTTAAATTTGTATTAGCCCTTCTACAGCACCACTCTGGGAGAGGGAAAAGCAGCACAAACAGCCATTCAGTTGTGCTGTAGCACTCATGTACTAACTAGCAGAGCATTGCTAGGAGGTGTGACATGAGCTGGAGGGGAGGGACAAGACCTGAACGGCAGTAGAAATGGACAGGAATTGCTCTGTACAGAACTTCCCGTTCATTCGCAAACTGAAACATAGCAAAACACGGTACTGATCACTGCCTCTCTATTCAGGAAAGGAAGGTAAGTAACACATTTAGGAAGCTCTCCTTCCTGACAGATCTGCCACAGCAGCTGGTGAGAGGGTGGAACCTGGCAGAGCTTCAGGGGACAAGGGAGGGCCAGGAGCGAGAACAGTGGGCTGGGAAAGTGCTTAGGGGGGCTGGAGAGCACAGGGGGGCAGCAGAAAAATGCTGGATAGGAGATGCGGCAGGGGACGGCATATAGAGGAACTGATCTGTCCATGTTCCTCCTGCATCCCCTGAATATTGACTTCTCCTCCTCGCCTGCCCTTAGGCATTCAGTGGCTGCAGGAGAGACATTGAGAGATTGGTTCCTCTATATGTCGCCCCCGTCGCTTCTCCTATCCAGGTGTACAGGAGCCGCATGGGCCCCCTGCACCATGGGGTCGGGTTGCAATTGCAACCCCTGTAAGCCTCTGAACTGTCCTGAACTGTTAGTGCTATCAAGAAAACTCTACAGCTGTGCTAAGTTCAGAACTTTTACTGAGCTTTCATGATTCTAAACTGCCATATTTCACAAAGCTATGCACATGTGTGATACAAGGTATTTTACCTGAAACATGTACTCTGTAGTTTACACTCTCTGTCTGATTGCTGTATCACCAATCAAACCACTATTTTTCAAAGCAAGCTTGAATCTAATTGGTTTGCTGTGAAGTCAGCTGTCTCCAGTTAGACCACTGTTACTAAAGGCCACACCTAAGCAGGGAACTCAAAAGATTGAAATCTAAACGTAAACAGCCCAAAGGCAGCGCCAGAGCAAAACCACAAAGTCCAAAATCTTTTAATGACGAAGCTCAATTACAAAGAAAACGTAGGCCAGTGTGTTTTGGGGATACAAAGATTTCCCCCTTCTTCATGGCTCTGATGTTTTGTCTGCTTGGAGGAACTCAAGATGGCACAATCAACAAAATGATTTTTTTTAAGGATAATTCGTATAAAGGTCCCAGAGCAAAATAGCAACAAGTGCGGTAAGACCTTTGTAGCCTTTGGACATTTTCACAGAAATCCACATGGAAAACATCCAAAGAGAGCACCAGACCAAAGTAAGGGAGTCCAAAATCTATTAATAATGATGTTCAATCACAACAAAACAAACATTCAAAGTTTTTTGGGGGTACGAAGATCTCAGGAAGCATACTGCTGTTTTGCACTTGGACCTTTTTTGTTGCGTCTTTAACAAATTATTTTGGTGATTGTGTCAACCTGAGTCCCTCCAAGCATACACTACATTTGAGTTCTGAATAAGGGGAAGATCTTTGTACCCCTGAAATGTGTTACCTGTTTAGGTGTGTCTTGTGATTGAGCATAATCAATAAAAGATTTTGAACTGTTTTATTGGTGGGGTGCTTTCTTTGGAATCTTTACATGTGGATTGTTGTGAGAAACATCTTTTTACTGGCAATTTGATACATAAGACTTCTTCATGGTGGGAGATGGGAGAGAGTCTGCAGTGAGTGTGTCTAGGAATCCCTCTTCTGTATTACAAACAGGAAGGCAAAAGGGTTTGCAGATGATCAGGTTACTAATAAAAGAGAATCAGTTGGACAAGTAGACTGCAGCAAAGTCTAGAAGAAAACAACCAGGTAAGTGTATTCTTTGTGTGTATCTCAATGTTAAAGTGTATGTTAAGACAAAACTGTAGAATTAAAGTGTATCTAAACCTACAAACATTGTTTCATATTTAGCAGCTTACTAGCTGTGGTGGATTTTCAAGCTTTTCCCCTTTATTTTCACCTGGTGATCCTGTGATCACTCCTCCACTGTATCTATGGAGTAAGCCATGGTTGTCATCCAGCCTGAACTCTAAACATGCTTGACATTGTTCATCTCTATTACATAGGGTTGATGGGATTAGTACTTTTCATAATAAAGGTAACATTGTTTTTGCGTCTAGTTTGTGACAAGGACACTGCATTTCAGGTAAGATCAATAAGTATTTTCTGTACTTAGCCTATAAAAAGAAAACAGATACAGTCACCACATTTAATAGCAGAGATGTCCTTAAAAACTATTGGTTATTATATCCTACAATTGAAATATTTTCTCAATAAGCTCTGCAAAATGTTTGAGGAACTGCAGACAGATTCAAAAATACAATTTATGGCAGTGTGCATTCCTTTAGAGAAAAATGTCACTGCAATGTAAAGACATCATTGAATCCCCCAAGGGAACAATTGCATACAGATTGTCACAGCTAGGAGTCAGGCTCAGAGACCAGTATTTATAGCTCCTACTAACCAGTTGAATAAGTACACAAGCATGTCACCCTGGCAGATGGACTCACCTAAGGTGTGGGGTCTAAGCACTACACCAGAACTCCTGATGTTTGAGATGTGTTTTGCTGCATGATAGTACCAGGTCACGGTCCTCAGGATTGTCCCACCAGGAGGTAAGCAAGCTAGGGTCCAGTTACAGATATAGCAGACAGGAATCAAGCAGACATATAGTCAGAAAACAAGCCAAAGGTCAACAACAAGTGGTTGCAGATTGTGATGAAGCAGAAGCATAGTCAAGGGACAAGCCAAAGGTTGGTAACAAATAGCTGCAGGTTGGGAACAAGTAGAAGCATAGTTGAGGAACAAGCCCAGGTTGGTAATAAGTAGTGGTGAAGATACGGACAGCAGCAGGAAAGTCAAGAGCAAGATATTGGCTGGAGAAGAGCACAATAATCTAGCAAACAGGAAGCTCAAAGGCATGACTTAAATAGGAAGGTAATGGGAGAAGCAAGGAGTTCAAGGTTTAGCAGAAACAAGGCCCAAGGCAGAATCGTCCAATGGATCAGAGAAGGTGCTGCTCAGCATCTCAGAAGGCTCAGCAAGAAGAGCTTCTGGCAGATGCAATACAAGCTGTGGGTTCAGATCCTAGTCCTGGTACAGTACATGGTTCTGTTAAGCTCTGTGCTCTGGTTGGGAAATTAAAGCAAATGTTTTTATGCTTGTGTGGGCTGTACCCTAAACTAAGCCGAATTTCTGGGCGTTATATAGGGTAGTTACAGACATCACTCAAATGCTCCCTCTCACACTCCAATGCTACCTCTATGCTGTTACACAGTTAATATGTATGTTAATGTACATGAGAATTCATATAGTTTTGCTTTGTACCATTTCCTATGGACATTTCTATAGTTAGTAATGCTGCCATCCAGTGGCCTTATTTGGTAATGCATTTGTTTTTCATATTACCTCCCTGAGATCCATGACACACTTCCTTTGCATATGAAGCTCCTCCCTTCTTTTTGAGTACAGCACTTCCTGTGTCATGGATGCAGCTAACAGTCCACATGTAACAGGGACACATGTATTCTGCATAGTACGCTACAGAAAGTATTATCTTTTGACCGCATAATACTGGAAACCATTCATTCTGCTGTATCCTGTTGTCACATGTACAGAATAAAGCAACTTCTGGATGAACACAGTATTGGTGAGTTCAGCTATCTGATAAGGATTGTCCACAGTGATTATATCTGCTTATACAGGCTAGGCAGAGAGGTCTCACAAGGGATAAATTGCTATCACAACAATCTGAGTCAGAATAACCTCTCTCAGATTCTAACTGTGCAAAATATAATAGAGCTGCCAAGGCTCCTAAATATAATAAATCTGCTGAAGGATAGGGAAGATTGGCACTTTCTTGGTGTCTCCACAGACTACAGCAGTGGCAATTGCAAGGTTTGCAGCAAGCGGACAGAACAAAGAGTTGCTACATCCACACTACATTATGACACATATGTATATTTAAGCCATGTATATACCTCTTTGCCTGAAGTCCAGCTTTAAATATTGACATCTAATTTATATCATCCAGTTTGTATTTTATGCTCATTGACAGTTTTATAAGCAAGTCCTATAACGTTTAATGTCATAGCTATTATTCCGCTGAACTCCAGAAAACCAGCCAGCTGAGGTGTTCACACTACCCCAGGCATACGGCAAGACCACACAGTGAAAACTCCGACACATTGAGAAGCCTGATCCCAACAGTGGTATAGATCGGCTCCCGGAGGGAACTCACTCAGGGAGTTCGGGAACAGAGATTATGTTACACACTTTGTCCAAGGCCAGAGGAGATACATGAATCTGTTTTAGTTGTACCAAGCTAGACTGAGGCGAGAATATTTCATTTGAGGAGATGAAATTAAAACCCACTGTAGAAAGAAAAAGGAGGAAGACTTGTACAAGGTCATTTTTGTATTCTGGAATAAAAATGAAACTTGCATTTGATTCAATGCTGATGATTTCCAGGAAAAAAAATGTAAAGCTAGCTTTGCACACATAGATTTTTTAGAAGAGTGATATTTAATCAGTCTTAATGATCAAGCAGAGAATTTATATTCATTGTTCGCAGCAAAGGAAATTGTTCGAGCCAACACACAAACACAAGTGATTTTATTTTCAGCTATGTTTGTGCTCGTCTGAATGTAATTGGAAGAAAATTGATGGCAATGCTCTTTTTTGTTCTTAGTGCTTATGCAGTCATAATTTAGTAACTGGATATTGCACGTTTGGAGTTCCCTGCATTTGAATGTTTTTTGAACGACTGAGGACTCAAAAAAATTGATTTTAAGCTGTCAAAGGCAAATTGTACTAAGTGCAACTGCAGTCTCCAAAGCAAACAAAAACAATAGCAAATTAATCTTTATGTTTGTGGCCACCTTAAGAGTACCTATTGATTTGGGATGACACCTACATGGTCTGGACATTTTTCTTATATCTATGAGTGCTGCCCAAGCATGTCAGCCAACCACTATCCAGCGATCAGAAAGGTTAGTAAACTGGTCTAGATCATTGATTCTCAACCTTTTTTCAGTCAAGACCAGGGGCGGACTGACAACTCATGGGGCCCCCGGGCAATAGGGGATCATGGGGCCCCTGTGTCCTTGCCCAAACTCAAAAAAGCCTATGAAAAAGGTACCAGGGGCATCTCATGGGGCCCCCTACTGACCCTGGGCCCTCGGGAAGTTCCCGAGTTTCCATATGGTCAGTTCGCCCCTGGTCAAGACAGTCTTTAAAACTCTCCACAATCTTGAGGCACTCCATTCTAAAATGTAAAAATGAAATGAATAGTTTTACATAATGCAGCAGCATCTAAAAATATAGGACACTCAGCTTGGGGTCACATATATGCAGTGCGGCATATCGCATGTGATTCGCATGGGAACCACACTGCATTCCTGTGCAAATCACATGCGATTTGTGTGCGGTGTGATTGGAGCCATACATTTTGTGTGGATCTAATCGCACCGCACCCGCACCAAAAAGGTGCAGGACCCTTTTTTGGGTCCACACTAGAATCAGATCACGTTGGTATTCACACCTATGCGATCCGATTCTGCACATCACACCTTGTTTTATGGACCGCTTTTGGCATGTTGTTAACTTAATATACATACCCCAGCGGTTCGCATGAACGGGGTGCGATTCTGATGCGGTGCGGAATTTGCACAGAAAACGCTGCTAATTCCACACCGCATCAGTGTGAACCAAGGCTTAAGGTGATTTTACAAAGCTATACAACCAGTACACTATACCAATACACTAGTGCTGACTAGTATTCCAGTGTTTTTTTTCTCCCTCATTCATCTAAAGTGATCGCAGTGCTGACAGAGAGGGGCAAACCACGACATCCTCAGGCGTCCAAAGTCCTCCTCATCAGTCTATGATGACATTGGTTGTTGAGAAGCTGGTAGCTGGCCCGCACAATGCCTAAAGTTGTAATGCTGCACAATATAAACCTGTGGCTTTGTGTACCAAAAAATACAGACTCAGTCCACTCTCTGGCTTTTTGATGATTTTTAGGCACGTCTCAGGAATCCAGAAGGTACCCTGGTTGAAAAAGGCTGGTCTGCATTGCTATTTTACCTGACAAATTGGTGGCGGCAGCTTTTTAGCCGCTCCTGCTCATGCCTCCTCTTTCTCCTTCTAATCACTACAAATTGTTGTGTGTAAGACGTCTGTGGGCTAATTTTGGAGCAGTTATTATATTTTGTGTCTTAAATCAGTTAGGGGAGGTTACCTTCAGTAAAAACTGTCAAAAATCACAGGTTTTGGAGATATAGACAACTGAAGTTATCTGCTAATCTCAATTTGTGCTGTGACAGTTGAAGTTGACCCACCACACCCAGTTTTCAAGCCTCTCTATTGGTCAGTGATGCCAGTCATCACTACAAATGACCAGTAGGGAGCTTGGAAGGGCAGGACAAGATCAAGAATTGCATGTAACTTCAGCTGCCTGTGTCTCTGAATCAACTGATCATCTGGAATGCGGTTTTCTCTGAATGTCATTTCTGCTTATGATTCTTTACATTATAGAATATTCTCACCCTAAATTAATAGGCGTGCCATAGATATACTTACAAGAATAAATCTAAAGAAAATACAGCACAGGGTCTCTTCCAGGTGGTAACCTAGAGGCTCGGCTGTATAACATGCAGGAAGAAAGAAATTGAGAACTAGATATGGACTTGATAGGTGCCCCAAGGATCACAACAAATTTAAAATTGTAAACTCTTTATTGGTTTAATAATAAAAGACAATATTAAAGCAATAGATGTTCTGTCATCATTTTGGAGGGGGGGGGCTCACTGTATAAATTGTGAACATAGTTGACCCTAAAGCACAAATACCAATATTATACCGAATTAGGGAGCTCCACCATCCTTCCTTTTACCTCTACATGTTTTGCAATGACTATAAAACAATGCAGTTACCTGCAACTGACAGAGTGGTAAACAGATGTGGCTTCAGAGGACTAGTTGTGCAGTTGGGAGGCAGCCTTCTGTGTGTGCTCCGTGTTTGGTACAGTGTGGGTTTATCTGCATTTTTAGGTGTGGTCTCATTGACCTCTAGTAGAACACGCATTTTTATGACAGCACATCAAAGATGCAACATGCTGGACATTGATGCACTTTTATAAAAATGCGCATTCTAATTGAATGTAATGGGAGAGTGTCTAAAAACATGTAAAACGCACCTAAAAACCTGACTTGCCAAAAACACAGAGCACACATGTGAACCTGGCCTAACTCACAGCAGGCTGTCTAAATTAATCCACAAAATTACATCAATACATTAAAAATATCACTTAGATTTGAGTTGAAATGAGATGCTTGGGGTATCTTATAAAGGGTCAATTATGTGGCACCCCCTCCTATAGTAATTATTGAGTGCAGGTGTTTCCAATGAAGGTTCTTGTTAATGTTACAGCATACAAAGAAATATTAAACAACTGTGTGCTTCCAACCTTGTGATGACAGTTTTAGGACGTGACTGTGCCCAAATGTCAGTTCCAAAATTATATGGTTTGATGAGCTTGGTGTGGAGGAACCTGAGCTGCCTTTACAGAGCCTTGACCTTAACCCTTTTGAAAATCTTTGGAATATACTCAAATGCCTATTGCGTGCCAGACCTTCTCGTTCATCATCAGTACTAGACCTAACAAATGCTCTTTTTACTAAATGGGCCAAATAGCCCCAAAGTGTTGTTCAGCTGTGTATCAATGCTCATGGTTTTGGAACGGCATATTTAACAAACTCGTATATTCTAGGTGTGATGGTCAGGTGTCCACAAACCTTTGATCATATAGTGTATTTCCTATATGAGATCCCTATGGAATATAAATAGCAGGGAGTCCCAATTGTCCTCAGGACAGATGCTAAGAAGTGATATTTCTAATGTAATAATGCAATTTTGTATATTGTGGTTACTATGGTACTTACATTTTTCTAAATTATACAGTTTTCACACTTCTTGATGAAACAGGTCAACTGATTTATGAAACACATTGAGTTTGACCCCACCTCTACAATCAGCATGAGATACCATAATAATAGTCTATTTCAGTGTTTCTCAACCTTTTTTTCAGTCAAGGCACCCTTTAAAATTATGTACAGTTCCAAGGTACCCCATTCTAAAATAGGGTGCCTCAAGACTTTCCATAATTTTAAAAGTGCACCCCATTCTAAAATGTGAAAAACTATTCTAATAATTTTATATATCAACATCCACACACATAGGACACCCAACATTAGATTTATTCTTCCAAAAGCAAATACACTTCTGCACACTGGTACTGACTAGTATTCTAGTGTTTCTCTTCTCCCTCCGTTTTTCTCCATCACTGAGTCAATGTGACCCCAGCACTGATGGAGAGGGGCAGGGGAGGGTCAAACAAGGATGCTGTGCAGCCAAGTGGCATCCTCCTTATCAACTGATGATGTCATTGGTTCTCAGAATGCCAGCAGCTAGAAGGTCATAATGGTGCACACTGAAAACCTGTGGCTTTGTGTAACTAAAAGGCAGGCTTGTTCCAACTGCTGGCTTGTATAGAAGTGTTGGGCAATTTTGAGACATTTTGCCAAGGCACCCCTGAAGAAACCTTGAGGCACCCTGGGTGCCTGGGCACTCTGGTTGAGAAAGGTTGGTCTATTTCTATATATAATATTTTGATAGGTGGGGTAACCAGGGTAATATTGTGGAAAAGGAGTATTGTAAACCATTTTAGGTTTTGTAAATGAAAATATATACTCTTCTGAAAAAGTACAGAATCTCTTTGTTTTTTGAGAAGTTTTTGAAATATATGATTATTTCAATGAAATGAAAAAACAGTTTTTAATATGAATCACTGTATTTGCAATACATCTATTAAGCACCTGAAAAGTCCTGGCATGTCTTTACTTTTCTTAGATTTACAAAAAAAATGATTTGTTTAAGAAAATGTAACCAGAGAGGGATGATGCCAAACATGCTGAAAAATAGAACTGGGATTTGCATACACTTTATAGTGACACTAAAAAATATACACCAATCAGCCCTGACATTACGACCACTGACAGGCAAATGGAATAACATTGACTATGACATTACAATGGCATCTGGTGGGATATATTAAGCCGTAAGTGAACATGTTGGCCTGAAACTGATGTGTTGAAAGCAGAAAAAAATGAGCAAGCTGGAGGATTTGAGTAACTATGACAAGGGCCAAATTGTGATGGCTAGACGACTGGGACAGAGCATCTCTGAAACTGCAGCTCCTGTGGGATGTTCCTGGTCTGAAGTGGTCAGGATCTACCAAAAGTGGTCCAAGGAAGGAAAAGCAACAAATCAGAGACAGGGTCATGGGCGGCCAAGACTCATTGTTGCACATAGGGAGTGAAGGCTGGCAGATCCAATAGAAAAGCTACTGTAGCTCAAATTGCTGAAAATGTTAATTCTGGTCAGAACACACAGTGCAGCGCAGTTTGTTGTGTATGGAGTGTCCATGCTGACCTGTGTCCACAGCCAAAAGCGCCTGCAATGGGCATGTGAGCACCAGAACAAGACCACGGAGTAGTGGAAGAATGAAAGAAGGTGGCTTGTTCTGATGAATCCAGTTCTCTTTTACATCATGTGGTTGGCCGAGTGTATGTGCGCCACTTACCTGGGGAAGAGATGGCACCAAGATGAAGAATGGGAAGAAGGCAAGCCGGCAGAGGTAGTATGTTGCTTTGAGCAATGTACTAATAGGAAACCTTGGTCCTTCCATTCATGTGGATGATACTTTGGAGTCCATGCCTCGACAGGTCAGGACTGTTTTGGTGGCAAAGTGGGGCCCTTCTCAATATTAGGTGGATAATGTTACGGTGGGGTGCTCATAATATTATTGCTGATTGATGTAGTTATTCTCAAAAAATAATACATACACTTCCACAATGTAATGGCCCTGTAAATTATTTTTGCCTACTTGTAACATCCTCCTCAAGCCTCCAAACATCTCCTTTTTCCCCCTCACTTCAGTTTGTTTTGAACATGAAGTGTACGTTATTTGTGGTCATGTGCACTGTTCTATGCACACTACAAATCTCATAGTCTGTAGTCCATTTTATGAGCTGGCAAGGGAGGGTGGCTATGATCCTACATATGGTCAGGACACGGAGAATGAACATAAGATAAAAATAAATCCTCCTGCGCTGCCAGTGACTACCCTCTGTGTGTGAGTTGCAGCAAACACCTAATTGTGTTCCCACAAATAAATGAAAAATTAAGAATAAGTTGATGTTGCGCTACTCAAAAAATGTACCTTTTAAAAGAACAAAAAATTATAAATAGTAAACGCTTCCACCCAAAGCTCGGTGACGTCATTTCCTGTTTTGGACGGCAGCCGCCATCTTGATACACCCATCTCTACTATTGCAAATACACATGCTTGTAAGGGTCTGTGGAACCGAATTTTAATGTGATTAGTTTATCTTGGATTATCTTTAATACATTAAGAACTTATTACACTATGGGAAGCCCCTTGTGATTTGTTCTTTTGAGCATGGCCCACAAGAGAGGAGTTCTTTGAAGCATCACAGAGGGGACATCCAAGGAGAGAATACCACTGAGTGTATTGATCTAAAGCATGTATGACCCTTTTATGGGTCAGAGCTGGAGGTGAGCACGCATGCTAGCTGGTGGAGGAGCACAAGTAGTGTTCACTGGTGGATTCACAGATTATTGAAGATTTTGATTTATTGCACTTATTGGGAGTTTTTAATGAATAATTATGTGATTTCATGCTGAAGGCTCAGTCAGTCAGCTATTAATTTTGTATGGCACATTTGTGAGATGGGGAAACAGCTCTCATTGTTTGAACATTGTTTGTGTGCAGTAACTTATTGTGTGGAGTAAATTGAATGTTCTGGAGTGACATTCTGCGGTTTAGCCACAAGATGCCACTGTTTTCCTAACACAGCCTCAGACTGCATAGATATGTCTATATTCATGAAGAGGTGGGGGTTTTCACACAGGGTTTAGAGAACAGGAAGGAGAGAGACAGCAGCCATGTTTTGGAGGATGGTGAATGCAGGAGCTATGTGAGCAGAGAATCTGATGGCATCCAGTTGTGAGAACATCCCTCGGTAACCAGAGCTGCAGCTAAGTGAAGCTGATCATGTCCAAGACCCTGATCCTGTTCAGAGAAAGGAAGATTGCTGCCAGGAATGCTGATGAGAGCAGAGGAACAAAGCAACCTACACTGCGATACCGCATGTTTGTTGGAGAGACATTTGTTCTGTTCAGAGTCACCAGCGGAGGCAAAGCAGACCCGGGTCGGTAAGATCGTGCATGCACCTCATTTCAGTGTTGGCGCCTAGAGACTGAGTCCAGGCCTATAGTTAGTTAGTTAGGATCTCTGTTTGTGTCAGGCCACAAGTGTTATTACTGATCATTGGAAGGACTCCATAACTTAAAGTGATATTTCACATTGGAGAGCTGATAACATCCCACAAACTCAAGCCAGACTGGCGTTTTGCTCAGAAGGAATAATCAGGCACGTGCTACAGGACCAGTTATGGGAGGGGGAATACTGTAGATTTGTGTAAGATTGTAAGCTGTTGTGCTGCACCGCAGGCTAGCCCATACCGTACACCCATACACTGACTCCTGCTCTTTTAGGGTAATAACGGGTAAGGTGTGGCAGCTTAGTTGTGCCTGCCAGTAGGTAAATTACTTCACTTTCTACCTTCATCCATCAGAAGGCGCCGTGCTGTGCAGCACAAGGGTCTCAGCCTTTGGGCTGAGTGTATGTAAATTTATTGTATATTTCCAGCATTTGCCACATCTAAGTAAAATTCTGTTGTGGCAAAAGTTGGTGATAGGGTTGCTTTCCTCGTTCGTGACTTCACTGTATCCTGGGGAGCCCACCCCGGTACACGGCTTACACATTGAAGGGTCTTGTCACTTTTAAGCACCATTTTCAGTCATTTTGCTAAATTCACAGGCTTATCAGTAGGTGGGGGACTGACTCTGCTGAATATATATTCATATTATTTTTATTATACAGTATTTATATAGCGCCAACAGTTTGCTCAGCGCTGTACATTACAATGGGAGACAGTACACGAGACAGTACAGTAACAATACAATACGCGAGGGGTTCGAGGGCCCTGCTCCTTGGAGTTTACAATCTAGGAGGGAGGGGATATTGATACAGGAGGAAATAGCTGTGGGGGATGGAGTGGTAGGAAGAGTGGAGGAGATCGGCAATTAGCTGACGGCAAGGTAGGCTTCCTTAATGAGATGGGTTTTCAGGGTGCGCCTAAAGGAGAGGAGAGTAAGTCATAGTCTGATGGATTGGGGTAGGGAGTTCCAGAGGATGGGGGAATAATATTCATAATAATTGATTTTTTTTTCATTTACTTTTCTGGATACCGTAGGTCTATTTATTATATTTATATTATTTAGTCACTTTTTTTGCACACTTTTTTGTAGTGGCCCAGCTGGGTGCTTATGTTAACATTTTTTTTTTACGGTATTTCTATTGATTGATTTTTTAACACTGTAGGTTCGATTATGCATATGTCATTACTTATTTTTCACTATTATCACCTTCAATTGTTGCTCTGTGTGGTATTTAATATTTATATTTTTTTGTTGTTTTAACCACTTCCCGTCCGGCCCATGTACATAAACGGCCGGATAAGAGCAGTGCAGGAGCGGGTTGCGGTTTATAAATGGTGCCCACATTTACAACCTATGCGCGCTCCCTGGGAGCGCGCAGCACTGCAATCTGGTACCTGCTGTGTCATCCGGACACAGCGGAACACCGATAGCTGTATGGGACATCTATGTGAGGTCCTGATCATGTGATCAGTGATTGGCCAATCAGTGATCACATGAGTAGTAAGCAAGATATCACTTCCTGACATCATTGCTTACTACTTGTAAAATCTGTGAATGATCACAGAGGTCACATGGTTCAAGGCTATTCACAACAGCCTTGTACCATGTGACAAGCTGTGACCAATCACAGCTCTCACAGTATTTCTCAATGGCTGTAAGAATTCAGCCAGAAAGAAGGAGAAATGATTGCTTTTATAGCCTTTATGGGTGTAAAAGCAATCAGTGTAAAAAAAAAAAAAACGTAATCACCCCCCACAAATAGTACAGTGTTACTATGGTGACTCTGTACTGCTAGGGTGACAGTATATTAAAAAAAAGCATAAATAATAATGTAATAAAATAAAAATGTAAAAAAATTTTACTAAAAAGATAACTGAATACATTTTGGCCAAGATGTATGAAGAAAAATTATTTATTATAATAAAACCACTTTTTTTCCAAATTTGTGGACTTTTTAATTTATGTAGCAAAAAAATAAAGTGGTGAATAAATACCACCAAAATAAAGTTTTATCTGTCTCAAAAAAATGCTAACAAATTCATATGGGTACAGTGTTGCATGACAGGGCAATTGTCATTCAAAGTGTGATAGCGCTGAAAGCTGAAAATTGGCCTGGACATGACGGGGGTGAAAGTGTCCGGACTTGAAGTGGTTAAAAGGTCAATTTTTGGAGCCATCTTCTAACAGGAAGTCAGAATACAGCAGGAAAAAAATACAGAGTTAATGTCACTGTATTTAGCATGCAGACATTGTACGGTACATTTTGAACATATCCTGACACCTAGGGCCATCCCTGGAAACCAGGAATAATTGACAATTTTAGGCTCATCAAGCAGGTGTTTCTAAAAACCAAACCGTAATAAATTCATGAAATATGACTTTGAATTTTAGCCAAGATAGTAAAGTGTGACTCCCACAACTCAACATTATAATGATTTACTGTATATAGTTAGTCGGTGTGGTATGAAGCAAGACCCAGTTTACTGTATAAATATAGAACCATTTTGCCTGGTCTTGGTAAATAAAGCTGATATACGCTTCTAAGTCTGGAATAATAACTTCAGAGCATCCGTCTTGTCTCCATGGAGCAATTAATCAACATTCTCATCCCCACTGTTACCTCGTCTGGTCTGTGATATTGTTTTGTTATTGGCCAACAATGTCATTCTCTCCTCTTTTATAGTGAAGGCGTAATTATATTCCACTAGCCAGGTCCAAACGCTTTCCAGGGCAGAGCTAGAATGTCTTTTAACTACAATTCGGCAAAACTCTGCTGGAGAAAAATCCCACATGAGCACCTCTTACAAATAAAAAATAATACTTCGCCAAGGGTAGTCACGGCATATGAAAACATAATTAATCAGGATGGCTCCTTGAAAAATAAACCTAAAGCATGAAGTCTATTACTGCATCTCTTTCAATTATAATGTGTCCTGATTAGAAGGGGAACTGCAGGAGCGCCATCTAGCGGACACACAAGGACACTCGAGGAGGAGCTGCAGATAATCTGCAGCATTTTGCATAAATCTGTAAGGAAAAAAATATTCTATATAATGTATTTGTACATAATAACTAAATTATGCAGCATTAAATGCTTACACACACACAAGAGGCATATCAATGGCAGATATACACATGCACACGTACACTTATGGCCCATTTACATCTTTGTGGTACGTTTACACATGCACACTAATACCTGTTATATGAATGGATATTAACATGCACTGCCTTAACACAAAAAAAGGGGATGGGGGGAAGGGTGTGTGTGTGGGGGGGGGGAGGTATAAGGGGGTAATATGGAATGTGTATATGTGAATCATTTTTAGAAATATGTTGTTCTTTTTATATTGGAAAATCAAATAAAAGTTAAAAATTAAAAATGTTTTTTTTTTTTTTAAACCTGATTAGATCTATAAGTGTTCAGCTGCTGAGTATAAATTAGATACAAGTGATTTTGTTTTTTGCTGTGCAGTTCTAGTTTGTTATATTTTCATTGCATTAAAGTAGCCCAATCAGTGTGAATGGGCTGCCAACGCACTCTAACTTGCATAAAATGGCATACAACTAATTTTTTCCTAATGCTACAACAGCAACTCTACAATATATGTATAAAGCAGGGGTCAGTAGGGGGCCCCATGAGATGCCCCTTGGTACCTTTTTCATAGGCTTTTTTTAGTTTTGGCAAGGACACAGGGGCCCCATGATCCCCTATTGCCGGGGGGGGCCCCATGACTTGTCAGTCCGCCCCTGGTATAAAGTCTTAGTTCATTTGGGTGCCATTCAAAAGGAATGGCACTGCAACACAAGTAAGGGTTCATGTACACTGCAGCTGATAAACTCACGTTTAGGATCTGTTCAGCATTTTTTTCAGCAGCCCCTGAACTCACCCTAATGTTTTCCTATGTGTCCATGTACACATCTTCGTTTACAGTCGTTTACAGGCATTTGAGTTTACAGTCGTTTTTTGAACACAGAAAACTTGCGTTCAGCAGTCAATTTTATCAGTGTTTCAAACGCAAAATGCATGTAAATGCGGCAAATTATGTTTATAAGCGTTTGTGTTTGAAATTTTTTTTCAATTCTTCCAGTTCCAGATGCTGTCCAGAACCTTTTTTCATCATGAAAAATGCATGCAAAGTGTTTTCAAGGTACTCAAATGGACAAAAGACTGAACACAGGATGTTCCTACCAAGCTTGTCACACATTGTAATGACCAATTCACATCTCAGACCTTTCCCACCCTTGGAAACAAAAGATATGTTAATGACCATTCACACCTCAAATTCCTTATGAAGACCCCCTGCCAGGTGGCCTTAATGACTCCCTCCACCAGACACCTTCCTACTCTTGGAAACAAAAGAAATGTTAATGAGCAACTCACACCTAGCTAATGTCAACACATACTGCTGTCTCTGCTTCTACTCTCTGTATTTCTCTGAACCAGTCTGAAATAGTTAATAATTTATCACTTTTCAGTGCATTCTGGGCATTAGGGAGGTTCTCCTGTGCTTATCCTTAAAAAACGCATCTAAACGCAAATGCACATAAACACGTTATGCAAACGCAGCTAAACAGACTTTTTTAAAATACGTTTTCCAGCAGTCAATTTCCATCGTTCAGAAGTGTCCCGTGTACATGGGGCCTAATGCATGTAATGTGCATTACCGTTATGTGAAAATGTCACTCTGGCTTTAATGCATATCTACAAGAATGTAATATATTGCAGCTTACCAATACTTTAATGTGGTGGCTGCATTTTTCCTTTATTTTCACCTTTTAAGCCAACCAATAACACAATTCCTGTGTTAGGCTGGCCATACATTATATAATTTAACTATTCAATTTCCTTTAAATGTGTCTTCAACTATGCAGTACAAAGCCCTGCCTGACTGAATACAAATTGAAAGTGTTTAGGTTTGACCTCATATTATATGGTTTTGATAAATCTAAAGGAAAATTGTATAACAAAATTGTATGATGTATGGCCAGCCTTAACTAAGGTCAACTGTATAAAGGAGCAATGTAGGTATCCTTGGACAGCAGCATTATCAGTCTGGGGGGAGGGTAGTGGTCAATGTACTAGCAGATTTAGATAGACTTGACTAACAAATTAAAGTTGAAATGGAACTATACGCCATCTGACTACAATCCAAAAACACAATTGAATTCATTTTTGATGTTTAAAGCAATCTCACCCATCCATCCATGTCTCCATGCTTTATTTTGCTAAGAAATCACTTTAAAAACACCCCCTAGCATCTATGGCTATCATGAGTAAGGGTACACTATTCATGTAGCATTTACTATCATGTAATATTTACTTTCTGGAATTCATCTGCCCTTAGCTCAGGCATGCAGCCAGGAGGGTGTGCTTAGCTGAGAAAGCTGCTTTTCCCCTCCTGAAGACTTCTGGGATGCATGTGTAGCATCCTCTGGGGATGTTAGAGAGTTAAATTTAGTTTGGCTCCCAGTAGTGAAGGTGCCTGATTAGATTGCTTTAAGTCAGGCTGGAGGGCTCTACAGGCATACCTCCCAACTGTGTGAGATGGGAGAGAGGGACACCTATTAGCAAATGTATGTAGGCATAGGACACAGGAGAATTATAAAAAAACAAATATTATATTGTAAGCTCTAACAAGCAGGGCCCTCTGAATCCTCCTGTACTAATTTGTATTGTAATTGTACTGTCTGCCCTTATGTTGTAAAGCACTGCGTAAACTATCAGCACTATATAAATCCTGTAAATTATTAATAATAATAATTAGTTAGACCCGCAAGTGTTTTTCTTATCACTACTATTCCTTTACACTGGCTTTTGAAATTTACAAATGCAACAATTTAGAAACTGGATGAAAGGTTTAGCACCATGAAACACTTTTTGAAAGATAAATAGTGCATTTGATATACAACTATATAGATCAGACCAAAATGAGGGACAAATGAGGAGTGATAAGGGACAGAGGGAATTTGCTCCAAATCAAGGACAGTCCCTTGAAATCAGGGAGAGTTGGGAGCTATGTCTACAGGTCAGATCTCTGGTACCTCCCTCTGGTTCTGGAGTCTTCCAGAAGATTGAAGAAGCTAGTGGGTGGAGGGCTGAAGACTAAAATCTGCATATTCATGGTAGTCTGACCAATACCAGGCCGGAGGCCTGGCAGCGTGGCAGACAGGCCCATAAATATGAGAGAGCCTAGCCAGCAGGGGATTCTGATGATCAGGTGGTAGATGGAGTTGAGGATTGTGAGGCCTGGGAGGGCACCCTGGAGATGGGGGTTTCTGCCTCCAGGCTGGAGCTGAGGAGGAGAAGGAAGGAGAAGACATTTGACAGAGGGACAGCATCACCCAGTTGCCCAACAGTGGCTGGGACTATTTGTTACACTTTTACAAGTTCTGCTTGTGCCAGCAAAATGGTACTGTTAATGTAGTCCTGCAAGGAACCAGCACATTGTGAGCCCACACAATCCAGCTCAGCTGAGAAGGGGTTAAAACAGTGCAGCTGGTGCCAGCATGTCTGAGTGAAGGGCAGGGCCGTGCTCTTAAGTCCACCCAGTACATCCAACACATGGAGAGAGAGGAGCAAGATGGAGGATGGCATGAGAGTATATCTGATGTATCCTACAATGGCTGAGGCACAGAATATGATCTTGGTGGATACCAGAATTCATTTGGAGCACCAAGAGTGGTTCGCCTTTGGCCTGACCAGAGGAATGTTGCTCGGCTGCAGGAAACCCACCACAACAGTCAGTGCTTGGATCAAGTGTAGGCACTGTGAGGAAAAGCTGATGAGGCTGATGAGGCTGATACACAGAGATTTAGTCTCACTGACCTACAGTGTGCTGCAGAACAGCTGATTAGAAAGTCCTGGAAGGCTGAAAAAACCTGGAAAGTAGATACTGAGAGCAGGGTCAAGTCCCAGGACAGAGATTCCCATGGGAAGTTGAAAGATACCTGTAGCAGGGTCGAGTCCCAGAACAGAGATTCCCATGGGAAGTTGAAAGATACCTGTAGCAGGGTCGAGTAACAGGACAGAGATTTTGAAGAACAAGGACACCTATGGTGGAGGCTGGCAGCCTGTGCCACTTACAATTCGTCCGCAGACACTGCTGAATGGTTGGTGCCCACAAGTGCTGCCCAGCAGGATCAAGTAAGTGTTCCACTGACTGAGAGCCTAGTCAACAGGGGAGTCTGATGATCAGGTGGAAGATAGAGTGTTGAGGATTGTGAGGCCTGGGAGGGGATCCCGGGGAAGGGGGGCTCTGCCTCCAGGCTGGAGCTGAAGAGGAGAAGGAAGGAGAAGAATTTTTCGACAGAGGAAACTCTGAAAGTCCTTTTCAGAGGCTATCCTGTTCACCATTGAAGGGCAGCACAGTGGCTAAATAGTTAGCACTTCCACCTGGCAGTTATAGGGTCGTTGGTTCAAATCCCAGCCATGGCACTACCTGCCTGGAGCTTGCATGTTCTGCCTGTGCCTGCGTGGGTTTCCTCTGGGTACTCCGGTTTCCTCCCACATTCCACATTGGATCCTGTCTAAAGTGGCCCTAATATCTGTATGTATGAATGTAAGTTAGGGACCTTAGATTGTACGCCTCTTGAGGGTTAGGGACTGATGTGAATGTACAAATTATATGCAAAGCGCTGCATAAATTGACAGCACTATATAAGTACCTGAAATAAATAGTAAAGCTAAAAGGCCTGAACAAAGCAGTCTTATGCAAAACCGCAGGAAATAGGGGAACCCAAAACTCAGCAGCTCCTTAGGAGTTAGCGCTACACATGACATCATTTGCCTAGGCATGGGAACCATGAAGTAACTGAAGAAATGTTAAAAAAATTTAAAACATGTAAATATGATAGACTTTCCTATCTATATACTAATGGTAGCAGAATAAGGATTACAAATAGTCAATGTTGATAGAGACAGTGAAGTTTCACTTTAACATTATTTATCTACTTTCTTAACATACAATTCCTCCCTTCATGCTGCCAAACAAGCCTACTTTGTCACTCTTATTAATACCTTGTCATCCAGTCCTCCTTGTCTCTTCTCTACTTTTAACTCTCTACTTTTTCCACCTCCTTCCAGTAACTCACTGCTTTTGAGATTGCAAATCATTTCAAAAACAAGATTGATGCAATTCGTAGGGGCATCTCCGCTACACAGACATCTATCCCACTTAGCATACCTTATACTAAACCTTCCTCAACACTTTCCTCGTTTGACCTTGCTATTACTGAAGAGGTCACTAAAGTTTTTCAGAAGTCCATCTCACCACCTGCCCCCTGGATCCTGTCCCCTCACAACTACTACGGTCACCCTCTTCTTCTATCCTATGCTCTCTCACTCGAATCTCTCCTTCTCTAAAGGTGCTTTCCCCTCCCCTCTAAAGCATGCACACATCACTCCCATACTTAAAAAACCCTCCCTGGACCCCACCAATCTGAACAACTTAAGACCCATCTCCCTGCTCCCGTTTACCTCTAAACTCTTAGAATGCTTAGTCTACAATCGCCTGAGCTCCTACATCACTGACAACAGCCTTCTTGACCCTTTATAGTCTGGCTTTCGCTCACTACACTCCACTGAAACTGTCCTACTAAAACTCACTAATGATCTACTAACTGCTAAAACCAATGGACACTACTCTGTACTCCTACTACTTGACCTCTCAGCTTTTGACACTGTTGACCATCCCCTCCTTAAAAAAAAAACTCCACTCTCTTAGCCTCCGAGACTCTGCTCTCTCCTGGTTCTCTTCCTACCTACTGTAGCCTCCTTCAGCGTTACCTATAACTCTGTTTCCTCCTCTTCACTCCCTCTTTCTGTAGGGGTCCCTCAAGGTTCTGTCCTTGGACCCCTTCTCTTCTCCATCTACACCTCCTCCCTTGGTCACTTGATAAACTCCCATGGCTTTAAGTTCCATCTCTATGCTGATGACACACAAATCTATCTTTCTACTCCTCACCCCTTCAGTCTCCTCACTCATTACTAACCTACTAAGTGACTAATCAGCATGTATGTCACTCCACTTCCTCAAACTAAATGTTTCCAAAACAGAGCTCATACTATTCCCCCCCCCAGCCTGTGCCCCCTCCCCTGACTTCTCCATCAAGATCAATAATACAACCATCAGTCCCTCCCCTCATGCCAGGATACTAGGTGTAATCCTAGACTCCTATCTGTCCTGTCAGACCCAAATCCAATCACTGTCCAAATCTTGCAGACTTCATCTCCAAGATACACCCGTTCTTAACCTCTGAAACCACTAAGCAACTTATTCACTTATTCACTCCCTTGTTATCTCTCACCTTGACTATTGTAACTCCCTCCTCATTGGCCTACCTCATCGCAGGCTATCCCTTCTTCAGTCTATCATGAACGCTGCTGCCAGACTCATCCACCTTACTAACCATTCTATATCTGCCACCACTCTCTGCCAATCCCTCCACTGGCTTCCCATTGCCCAACAAATAAAATTAAAAATTTTTATAATAACATATAAAGCCATTTATAACTCTGCCCCAAATTACATCACTAATCTTGTCTCCAAATATCACCCAAACCGTCCTCACTGCTCTTCCCATGACCTCCTGCTCTCTAGCTCCCTTGTATCTTCCTCCCATGCTCATCTCTAGGACTTCTCCAGAACCTCCCCATCCCCTGGAACTTGCTACCCCAATCTATCCGACTATCACCTACTCTGCCCACTTTTAGACAATCTCTGAAAACCTATCTCTTCAGGGAAGCCTATCCTGCTTTCAGCTGATAACGGAATCTTCTATTCCTCCTATCAGTCCATCCCCCACAGTTACTACCTTTGGTACCACCAGCCCCTCCCTCTTAGATTGTAAGCTCCAAGGAGCAGGGCCCTCCTAACCCTCTTGTATTGAACTGTATTGTTGCTGTATTGTCTCCCTTTATATTATAAAGCAAACTGTTGGCGCTATATAAATCCTGTATAATAATAATATTAATAATTTAAGCCCTTACAGAAAACTATTTTTTCTTCTGAGATAAAGGTTTTACATAAATTAATAAAGCTGACCATTGTAAACACCACTGTCTGTGATAAATGGTTTGTCTCACCCTCTAACTGCCAGTTTTGCAGTAGGATTTACCCCTCTTCCTGACCAGGCCATTTTTAGCATTACAGCGCTGCATTACTTTAACTGCCAATTGCATGGTCATGCAATGTTGCACTTAAATTTACGTCAGTAAAAAAATGTAAAAAAATCTAATTTTGTTATAAATTTAGGTCAAAATGTATTCTGTTACATGTCTTTGCTAAAAAAAATTCCAATACGTGTAAATTAATTGGTTTACATGAAAGTTTTATAGTGTTTACAAATGGCGGTATGTATATACTGGGATTTTTTTTCTTAATTTTTACTAGTAATGGTGGCGATCAGCGACTTATAGCGGGACTGCAGCAGGCATTCTGACAGGGAGGGGGAAACTGACTTGATGTCACTGACATCCCCAGTGACACCAATACAGTGATCAGTGCTAATAAAAAGCACTGACACTGTACTATTAGAACTGGGCAGGAAGGGTTTAACATGAGGGGCGATCAAAGGGTTAACTGTGTGCTGTGTTACTATAAGCCATGTCCATGTGCTTCACTGTAATCACACTGCTTTGCATGACTGTGCTGTGCACAGCCATGCAAAGCAGTGTGCATGAGCTAACACAGAGGAGAACTGTTTTGTTTACAAACAGTTCTTCTCCCTGTCGGAGATGCTCGGGCAATCACGGGGCAGCAGCGAGTAATCACCAACCAGGACATGGTGATTGACAGCTGTGGCCATGAATGGCGGTGTGGGTAGGGCATGCCCACCCCTCGCTATCCGGGAATGCAAAATCACGTATATACGTGATTTTGCGCACCCATGCCGCCCTGTAGCAATATTTCTGCTATAGGGTGGTCGGGAAGCTGTTAAAGTAATTTTAAACATAACAGACTTACTGACTGAATCACCAGGTGAAAATAAAGGGGAAAAGGCATAAAAAAGAAAAATAATGAACCACTACATTTAAGGATTCCAAATATTCAATATATTACATTTTTGCTTTATGACACTGCATCTTTTTAAACTTTTTTGCACCCAAGAGACACACGCACGCACGCACACACACACACTTTATTCTTTTGCTGCATCTAAGTTATAGCTACATGCACTTCAGTCATGGCTACATGGCACTGCACAAGGTGGGTTGATGGTCACAACAGTGGGCCATGCATGTATAATGTATATTGAAACGGGCACTATTCTCCATTAGAAGCCCATGTGAAGGGTGACAATGCAGGAGCACTATTGAGAGACAAGAATAGATTGTTGTCAGCACACTTACTAGCTAGCCAGAAAAAAAAATGACACTGTCTAACAATGTGTGTTAAACAGGTTTTAGTTGCACATTTACATGTACATATGTGGAAAGCAAATTGTTTGTGTAGCGCCCTCTAGTGTACATAGTTGTTAAGAGTAGTTAGAAGCCTGGGTTTAGATAGACGGTTACTTTGGATGAAGCTGGAGGGCTCTACAAGTCAGTCCTCTGGAGCTCGGAGAAGCTTCTAGAAGTTAGTAGGTAGAGGTGAGGAGGGGCTGATCTGCATACTCATGGGAGTCTGACCAATCCCAGGTAGGAGGCCTGGCTGTGTGGCAGACCAGCCAAAAATGCCTGGTCAGCAGGGGAGTTGGGTGAAAGATGGATTTTTGAGAGGTCCTGCTGTGTGGGAAGGGGCCCCAGAGGAGGGGGTCTGCTTCCAGGTGGAGGCTGGAAGCTAAAGAAAAGCTTAAAGAGGGTGCTCTAGTGCCCTGCAGTCCACTGGGGAAGGATAGCCTACATAAAGGAACCAGCCCAGTGGAAGACCTGAAAGCAGTTCTATCCACAGCTGCAGAACCAGGACAGTGTATGTACCTCTACATCTTCAGGGTCTATAAGGGAGAAGTCTGCTGCATTCAAGTTCTTGGCAAGTCTTCAGGGGACAGTTCATAGCTTACCCAATCCCTTGTCCTGGGATCAGATACCGTAGCCAGGAGGGCTGGTATTTCATTCACTTAGGGGACTAAGAGCTCCTACAAGTTGTGACTTTGCTTTAAAATTCACTCAAGAGGACTCAGATCTCCTGCATGCTGTCACTTTGCTAAAGACTATCATGGAGCTCTGAAGTAAGTGGAGACTCTGATTAGAATCTTAATGTAAGGGGGACTCTAATGGGGACCCTAATGTAAAGAGGGGTTTATTTATATATACAGTAACATTGATTTTTTCCATCTTGTCTCCCCTCTCTTTTTCTTCAATTTAAATAGGGACATGTGCATTCCAGTGTTTTACCGCGTTCCAGTGCAGTTCTGTGCAGGAAATATATATATATATATATGTGTGTGTGTGTACGTGTGTGTATATATATATATGTATTGAAATATATTTCAAAATATATTTCAATAAATATATATATATATATATATATATATATACTGCATCTTGAAATGCGTTTTTATTACAAAATATATGAAAAATAATTTTCTTGTCCAAAATTTTTATTTCAAATATATTTTTCTTCCATATGGGTTAACACAGGGATAGGGATCTTTAATTTTAGTCCTGTGACTGCAATATTTTACATTTCATTGGCTTTCAGTTAAAAAGGTTGGAAGCCGCAAGACACTCATATTTGTCAAGGCAGACTTCCTTCACAGACGTTTTGACTTTATATGCAGCAAAAGCGAATAACAGTAGGTGACCAACTCCACTGAGAGCTCATTCTGCAAATTAGCACACCAGTGTCCCTGTTTGCACACATAACAATTAAAATATGCATGAGAAATACAGGACAGTCATAACAGGGAATTAGAGATCAGAGGCGCCATGAAGGACCATGACCGCACTTTTTAGTCTGAAGTCAGGCAGCAGGCACTTAGAGATAAGAGGACCACTCATTCTCTGTCATGGTGCAGGCCTCTCCGTCTCTCATCTGTGCCAACAAACATTGTGGGATCTATACAAAAGATTGAAGCGCTAATAAGCTAGAAAGAAAAAAATATCTCATTAGAGATTCAGTTTACATAACTTACCGCGAGTGGTATAAACGAGAAAATGAGATTGTAATTGTAGAGAAGACCCCAGACTGGTCCTGCTGATTACCCCAGGCTCTGATCCCTGTGCAGAACAGCCAAGCACAAGGTATTTGCAGCCAGGAACACGGCTATTCTCAGTGAGCAGGCAGTCTGTTTGTGCTTTTTATTGTTTGTAGAACTGGGATAGGGATTTGGGGGAGCCTTGGGATACTCAGAACCAATGAAAACTTAGCTGAAGACACTATCTAGCAAACAGTTCACTAGACGTGTGCAAAACGAAAAAATGCGTTTCCTTTCATTTCGTTTAGAATCGTTTACTTGAATTGACCGAATTAGAAATTTGTAACGGATTCAAAAATATTTCTAACAGATTTGAAAATAGTTCTAACAGATTCGATAATAATCCTAATGTTACAATCCCAAATCCACAGTCCATATGATGATTTTGATGGCATATAGGGTATATGAAGTGTTGCATGACCATACTGGAAATGTCTATTTTTTTCAGCAAAATTTTCACAGTGCCTTTGTTGATCACTACTCATGTCACCATAGCACAGCTCACAATTATTATTTTGTAAAGTATCCTATTCTTTTCTATTCTATTCTTTTATTTTCTATTCTATTCTATTATTTTATATTATATTCTAATGTATTCTATTTGAATTAATTCTATTTGAAATTCTAATTTTAGAAAACAGTTATATTCTATTTTATTATATTCTTTTCTTTTTTTTCTATTCTATTCTTTTCTATTCTACTCTTTGATTTTCTATTCTAATCTTTTGTATCCTATTCTTTTTTTATTCTATTGTTTGATTTTCTATTCTATTCTAATCTATTCTATTCTATGCTAATTGATTTAATTCATTTCTATTCTATTGTTTTTCTATTCTATTATATTCTATTGTTTTCTGTTCTGTTCTAATTGATTCTATTATTTTCTATTCTACTCTTTGATTTTATATTCTAATCTTTTCTATCCTATTCTTTTCTATTCTATTCTTGGATTTTATATTCTAATCTTTGAATTGCTATTCTAATCTATTGTAATTGATTATATTCTTTTCTATTCTATTCCTTTATTTTCTACTGCTATTCTATTTCTATTTTTTTCTATTCTTTGATTTTCTGTTCTATTCTAATTATTTCTATTCTATTCTTTGATTTTTTATTATATGCTAATCTTTATTCTATTCTTTGATTTTTTTATGCTAATCTTTTCTATTCTAGTCTAATTGATTCTGTGCTTTTCTATTTCTTTTCTATTCCTTTATTTTCTATTCCATTTTGTTCAGTTTTACTTTATTATTTTCTATTTTATTATTTTTTTGTATTCTGTTCTATTCTTTTATTTTCTATTTTGTTCTTTTTTGTTCTATTCTATTCATTGCTATTCTATCCCTTTATTTTCTATTCTATTCCTTTATTTTCTATTCTATTTCATTCTATTCTTGTTTTGTCATTCTAATTTGTTTTCAAATTCAACTATGTTTTCAAATTGGAATCGATTTGAATTTCAGACAAATCTTGTTTTGTTATTTCGGATTCGTTTATATTCGTTACTATTGTAATTTAGAATTCAGATACATCTAAATCTCCAAATAACGGAAAATTTGACCGAATTTCAATTTCGAATGTAACAAACCGCACGTGTCTACAGCACAGGATTTTAAGTGTAGAACATGTGAACCATTCAGCACAGGGGGGTCCCACAGCAGAAATAGCCTTGGCCAACAAAATCTGGAACTCTCTCTCCAACAGAAAGAGCACAATAATCTCACTCCAGAATTTCTCTCAGGCCTGTACTCATTGTGCCACTACATACATGGATGCCTCCTTCCAGTATTAGCCAACACTGTACTATGAGCCTTCCTAGACTTTGCTCCAACTGTCCCTGCAGCTTCTTGATGGTTCTTCGGCTCTTCCCTGAGCCAGAATCCCTCAGAATTGTCCTCCAGCTTCTCAAATACCTTGGAAGGTTTAACAGCACTTCCAGGCTGGTTCATTCTCCAGCAGGCAAGGGACCCTGCTATTCCAGGCTCCATTATATACACCTTCCAGCCCACCGCTGATCACTCTCCTGGTCACCTCTTAATCATTATCCATTTAATTTATTTACCAAATGCATTTTTATACTGCTCATCAAAGGCTTTCACTAGTTCACAGGTGAACAAATCAATTCTCCCAGCACCCAGTCGGCATAAACAAGTGCATTGTACATATGTACTGATTAAGTGGGCAACTATGTGGCAAACGAGGTTTAATGTTGATAAATGTAAGGTTCTGCACTTGGGGACTAAGAATATGCATGCATCATACATACTAGGGGGGGTACAACTGAGGGAATCAATGGTGGAGAAGGATCTGGGAGTTCTGGTAGATCACAGGTTTAATAATGGCATGCAATGCCAAGCTGCGGTTTCTAAAGCGAGCAAAATCCTCTCTTGTATTAAAAAAAAGGTATAGACTCCAGAGAGAGAGATATCATATTACCCAGGCACAAATCATTAGTAAGACCTCATCTGGAATATGCAGTTCAGTTTTGGGCACCAATTCACAAAAAGAACATTGGGGAACTGGAGAAAGTGCAGAGAAGGGCAACCAAACTGATAAGAGGCATGGAGGAGCTCAGCTATGAGGAAAGATTAGAGGAACTAAATTTATTCTCTCTTGAGAAGAGGAGATTAAGGGGGGATATGATCACCATGTATAATACATCAGTGGTTCATATAGTGAACTCGGTGTAGAGCTATTCACCCTGAGGTCATCACAGAGGACAAGGGGGCACTCTTTAAGTCTGGAGGAAAAGAAATGTAATCTCCAAACATGGAAAGGTTTCTTCACAGCAAGAGCTGTGAAAATATGGAATAGACTCCCTCAAGAGTTGATTGTGGCCAGCTCAGTGGATTGCTATAAAAAAAGTCCTGGATTCTTTCCTAGATACACAGAATATAACTGGATACTACCATTTATAGGTTAAGTTGATCCAGGGAATATCCGATTGCCTCTCGGGGGATCAGAAAGGATTTTTTTCCCTGCAGGAGCAAATTTGATCATGCTTTGCTGGGTTATTTTTGCCCTCCTCTCAATCAACTGTGGGTGTAGGATTATAACTTTTTTTTTAATGGTGAACTGCATGGACTTTTGTCCTTTTTCAGCCAGACTAACTATTTAACTATATAAAACTTAAAGCTTGTATAGGGAGTTTGGTAACTCCGTATGTACCATGCAAACTTTTGTACCTCAGACTCTCATTGGCTGAGACAGCTGTGGGATCCATTGGCTCCTCTGCTGTCAATCACAGCCAGTGAGCCAATGAGAAGAGAGAGGGGCAGGGCCAAGCCACAGCTGTGTGTGTGAATTGACATGCAGAGCAGTAGCTCAGGAGCGAGCCTGTTTGGACTAGGCAGGAGGAAGGGGCCAGGAGCACCCCCCGTGGGGGACCCAAGAAGAGGAAGATCAGGACTGCTCTGTGCAAAACCACTGAACGGAACAGGTATGACATGTTTGTTATTCTTTTTGTAATTGCCTTTAATATCACTTTAATCGCAACCCATCTCCCGTTATCAGGCATTCTTCAGAACCCTTAATGCCTCCCAGCCTTTGAGAAGCCCCTAGCTTATAGTTGGTCTGAGAAAGGCATAAAATAAACCTATAATATCCTTTCATTGGATAGCACCATTTTTTTATACCTCCAAAAGCACTGCAGGTCCAACAAACAAGGCTCTTCCAATGTAATCAAATAATCACTTCATACGTATTCTGTATTGACTACCCAGTACACCTATCTGTATTCAAAAAACGCTGCATGAATGAGCCACATTCAGTGGGCCTAATATTCTTCTTGTGCATAGCTCTCATACTCTACACCAGGGGTTTCCAAACTTTTTATACAAAGAGCCAGTTTACTGTCCTTCAGGCTTAAGGGGGGCCAGACTCTGGCCATTGGGAGCAAAAAAGGTTCTGATGTCAGTGGGGATAAACAATGCCTCATCGTTGGAGTCAGTGGGAGGAAAAGCTCCCCATTGTTTGTGACAGTGGGAGGAATTGTGCCCCATCCTTGGTATCAGTGGGAGGAATTATGCCTAATGATTGGCGTCATTGGGTCCCATTGTTGGTGTCATTAGGAGGAATTGTGCCCCATCATTGGTGTCAGTGGGAGGAATTGTGCCTTATCATTGGTGTCATTGGTTCTCATTGTTGGTGTCATTAGGAGGAATTGTGCCCCATCATTGGTGTCATTGGGCCCCATCATTGGTGTAATTGGGAGAAATTGTGTGACTTCATTGGTGTCAGTAGGGGGGTAATTATTTTCTATTGTTGGTATTAGTGGATGAAAATAGTGCCCCAAAGGCCAGATAGAACCAAGCAAAGGTCCACATCTGGCCCCTGGGCCACAGTTTCTCTACACAAACAGCTCTAAACTCACTTACATGCTTAACTGAAAATGATACTTGGAGGAATCCCCATGTATAGTCTCGTTTATCTGCATTTATCACTCGGATGTTTATTCATTTGATTGGCCAGAGTATTTTACACTGACATGAATAAACGCCTAAGCGCTAGACTTGTTTACATGAGCTTTTGCCAGGTTTAGCATTTTTTGGCCAAAATGTTCCTCTCCTGAACGCAGAAGAATCGCGGGATGTTTAACTGCCCCTAAACTCTGCGGCTCCTAAACTCTGATAAAAGCCTATGTGTACCTGGTCACATAGGATTTTATCGAGTTGAGTTTAGGGGCTTTGGTAAAAAAAAGTACCAAAAACTCCTAAACTCCTTTAGGAGCAGCAGTGTACATGATGCTTATCCAGTTTTCCTTATGGCCAGTACTATAGTATATGAAATCTATCAAAACCTAACAGAGGATCCACACCGCAAAACTTAAAGTGGAGCTCCAGCCAAAAGGGGAAGTTGCGCTTTAAGGACTGCTCCCCTGCTCCCCATTAAGGATTGGCACCTTTGGGAGGCGAGGGGGGAGTGGGTATCCGAATTTGATAGGTACCCGCTCCCACTTCTGGTCCGATCACCTAGGCGATCTGAAACGGAAGGTGTCCTCCCTCCCTCCCTCCCTGTAGTCTTTTGGGACACATGACAGGTCCCAGAAGACAACAGGACCATTCATGAAGTGCAGAGCTACTCGCGCATGCGCAGTGGGTACCCGGCTGTGAAGCCACGAGCTATCACAGCCGGGTGCCCACACTGAAGATGCCAGCCTCCTAGAATACAGAACGGTCGGTGAATCGGGCTGCGGGGGACACACCACGGGACCGAGGGACAGGTAAGTGGCTGTTTTTGTAGCGGCTGACTTTTATTTTTTGACAGGGTGAGTGGAACTACGCTTTAATAAAAAAAATTGACTATAACATTTAAATTTTTTTATAATCAAAAATATAAATAATTCAGCAATGTTCTGTCTGTGATGAGCCCAGAGACCAACAAGTCAGCTTTCCGAGAGAGGAGAGGTTTGGAGCATGATATGTGGATTCAAATTAGGAAAACTGTCATCCTCCCATCGCAGTTTTGTGTACAGTGACTCGTCTCCAAATGCTATCTCGCCATCTGCAGCGTTCTCATTTACAACCTTTTCAATCCACATTTTATTCATTAGATTTCAGGCGTAAATGAATGTATGTAGTCATTCTGTGGAGAAAAACACCAATTATCTAGTTCTCCGCTCTGCTGCAAATCAGTACAGCTGCCCTTTAAAGGGTAAAGTACAGGTTGGTGTACATGAAAGATATGCAGCGCAAGGGTGATGTCAGGCGGTGCATTTCACAATTTAAAAAAATTAGAAGACAATCTGCTCAATATTTTAAAGTATATCTAAAGCAAAAACTTTCCTTTTCCCTTTTGGATATAATGTAGGAGGGTTACAACTCCATTTTTTTCAGGGAGGGGGGGGGGGCTGTGTCTAATTATGAAGATTTCTATTAACTTCCTGTTCTGTAAACTTAACATGAAGTGCAAGGATATCCGGCCTTCTCAGTTATTGACAGGGAGAGTTGTCCTCATTAGGTTTCCACCCTATTCCTGTTCTGGAGGCAACTCAAAATGTTGGATCTACCCTCACTTTCATTTCCTATGACAGTGGTAATCAGGACAATTACAGAGGGCGAATCTCCCTAAATGGGACAAAGTCAGCAATAAAAACCTGACACTGCTTCTAACCTTTTTAACCAGTTCCTGACTGCGATATAGCCAAAAGACAGCTACAGCGTGGTCGGATAGTTCTGGGAGGGCATCCATGGATTTCCTCCCAGAACCACACCCCCTGCATGCCCCCTGCGGTGCGCACTGTGTGTAATCTGTGATCGCTGTGTCCTTGGAACAGAGCTGATCACATGACTAAGGAATGGGCCAATCACAGCTGGTTTTACCATGTGACCAGTTGTGTCCAATCAAAGGCTAAATAGAAAATGCCGGTTATCGGCAGTCCTCTCCTCATGCTGACAGCGCGTGAGGAGAGGACAGCTCGGAAGCCGCGTTTCGCAGGGGGACATCTACATTGATCATCATTGTCCTGATGATCAGTGTGGCCAATAGTGCCCATCAGTGCCCATGTTTGCGGACAATTAGTGCCCATCAGTTCAATCAGTGACCATCAGAACCCATCAGTTGAATCAGTGCCCATCAGTGCCGCCTATCAGTGCCCATCAGTATCGCTTATCAGTGCCCATCAGTGCCACCTAACAGTGCCCATTAGTGCTGCCTATCAGTGCCCATCAGAGCCACCTAACAGTGCCCATCTGTGTAGCCCATCAGTGCTGCCCATCAGTGCTGCCTATCAGTGCAGCCTCATTAGTGACTCCTCATCAGTGCAGCCTATCAGTGCCCATCAGTGAAGGAGAAAAAATACTTATTTACGAAACTTTATAACAGAAACTAAAACCTCAGTGGTGATTAAATACCAGCAAAAGAAAGCTCTATTTGATAAAAATGTAGTTTGGGTACAGTTTTTCATGACCGTGCAATTGTCATTGAAAGTATGAGATTGATCTGGGCAGGAAGGTGGTAAAAGTGCCTGGTAGGCAAGTGGTTAATTATGGTTGTCATCACTGTATATGTTTTTGATATTTGTATATAGAAAAAAAATGTATGCACTAATTTGTTTATAATTTGATTATTATATTGTTCACTAGCTACACAAATGTATATATTGCAATAACAAAGTGGATACTGAAGAAGCTCTTCTTTGAGCGAAACGAGTCAATTTATATATACTGTGTACTTTGTTTCTTCCAATCGGGAAAACATATCTGTTGTCCAACTTGTAGCCTGTACATTATGCTTTTATTAATTTTTATAAAATATAAAATACATTTTTTATATGGTTTTTGTTTGCACCGTTTTCGAATCCCCATTCTTCCGTGTTTTTCCCCTTCCTCTTATGAGGAGTTGGGGTTATTTCACTCATGGTTCTTTTGGGGATGGTGCTTGTATAATGTTAGTGACAAGGCCCCCCCACCAATTCCTCGTGCTTCTAACCTCTCACAATGTTGTCACATAATCTCTAATCATGCTGGATTGTGTGTAGGCCCCTCTTCTGTTTTGATGGCCACCACCACTGGAACTGATGCAGTGGAATGGGTCTTTGACATACAATGTTGTCACCAGACCCAGAACTGTTGAGTTCTGGTACTTGGTCCAATGGGGTTGCTCCTTCACAGGCCATACCAGTGAGCTTTTTCTGCGACTGAATTTTTGATGCATTTTGGCCAGCAAGGGAGTGTCATCCTTTGGGGATTCTGCTGCTGGTAGGATGTCACCTGGGTTATAACCTGCAGTGGAATTGTTGTCCTGGCTTCAACCAAATGTCTGAAGGGTCTGTGCAGCTAGACAGAAAGTGATTTATTGACCTCACATTATGCCAAGGGAGGCATGCGTCAGAAGGCTCCTGGCTGGGAGGCATGCGTCGGAAGGCTCCCGGCTGGGAGGCAGCTTTGCTTTCTGTTTAGGATCCTACATGGCTCATTTAGACTTGCATTTGAGTGGGGGCAATAAAAACACCTGGTTGACTGCATCATTACCGCCACTCTCCTTATGCTGGAAAGGCAGCAGATGGAAAGGGGGGGGGGGGGGGTTGTCCACATGTTGCTTCATGGCGGTGGCACAAATCATCTCCCTGTCCCATACAGTAGGCATTAAATCAAATGGGGCCACGCTGCCACTTCCCTGCAACTGCATGCAATGCCTGTGGTTGCCGCAGTGCGACATGTATGGTGTTAAAAAAAGGTGACGAGGACGTGACATATTGCTTCCGCAACCCCTATCAAGCACCTCTGAAAAAGGATCCAACCACTGATCACTTTTCAGGGGTGCTGCAATCTTGCCGCACCTCTAAATTTAGTCGCAATGGGGGTTATTTACTAAAACTGGAGAGTGCAAAATCTGGTGCAGCTCTACATAGAAACCAACCAGCTTCCAGGTTTTATTGACAAAGCTGAACTGACCAAACTGAAGTTAGAAGCTGACTGGCTACCCTGCACAGCTGTATCAGATTCTGAGTGCTCCTGTTTTAGTAACCCCCCCCCCCCCCCCAATATGTTAGTAGCTCTCTGTTCAGGATGTGAAAAGGGTTACCAAAGAGTGAAAGGAGAGGCAAAACGTGTGTATAGATACAAAAAACAATTATAAACTCTTTTCCCCCTTTTTTTTTTATAAATGATCACATTCCCTCTGTTCTCAGCTGCATACCAGCTAGGGGAGTAGGGGAAACAGCAGGACACTGATCTTGTGAATGGCTGTGCAGTGGGGCTTGTCAGGACAAGCCTGGTCATTAAAGAAGAGCAGTTCTAGCACAGCAAGAAAAGTGTCCACACTGTGCTCTTATGCTTAGTGTGGTTAATTTTTAAAAGGAAAGCAGAGGGAATGGCAGCAACACCAGGGATTTCACACAAAGGAAGCAATACAGAGAGAAGAGAACAGGATACATTTTCATACAAGTACACGGTACAGCAGGCACATGAAATGTTGGGTTTACATATTCTCTAAATATCCTCCATTCTACGCTCTCATTACCCTTGGAACCGACGCACATTATCATGTTGTGGAATGCATGGTAATATACTTTTACCACACCTAAGAAGCACAGGGCACTGAAACACACATTTGATCCATCTACGTATTGTAGTGCACTGTGTTAAAAAAATATAGTGTGTCTATTTCCATGCATTCACCCCTGGTTCACATATATGCGGCTGTGCGGGCCGCGTTTTGTGCGGGGATGAGAGCCCATTCATTTGAATGGACTCTCCTTCTGAAAACACAGCCTGCACGGGAACCTCGATTCCCAGTACAGTTGCGTTTTCCAGTGCGGGTGGTGTTAGAACTAATGGCACCCGCCCGCAGGTCCGCATTCCTCTGTGCGGGTGGTGCGGTTGCATGGATTTTCGTGAGGGTCCACAGCAGCACCACCCGCACAGATGTGAACCTAGCCTTAAAGCATGCTGGCCACCCATTGAAAATGAAAGGGCTGCCTTAACGCAGTGCGCCTCAATGCATGGCAACATGTTGCATTAACATACATGTACCATTGTGAATGGGACCTAAAACTCAAGGCGAGATGAAATCACAAGTGCAAACAGTGCTTTCCGCCTGTCATAACCCCCACCTTTTTTTATTTATTTAAACAAACAAGATTTATTTTACCCGTTTGACATTTTAGAGGTTCACTTCTCAGTTCCCCTCAGCTGGTCTGTGAATGTTCTCAAGTATTTATCACATATAATTTTTATTTGCTGACCTGCTTGTATTTCCTGCTTATTTCCCAGCGGAGCAAGCGTGCTGGCTTATCATAAATGCACTTTGTAAATACGGCACATTCTATAGGTTGGTTAGATTGAAGGAATTAGGTGGTGCAGGAACAGGAAAAATAAAATATATCTACTGATGCTGTGTAATACCATGTGTTCATAAAGGGGAACTATAGTTTGATTTTACATACATGTGAAAGACATTTCCTTACATATAAAAGAAAAAAACTTTTTTTTTTATGTACTAAAATAGTGCTGTCAATTTACGCAGCACTTTACATATATATATATTGTACATTCACATCAGTCCCTAACCCTCAGGGGTGTACAATCTAAAGTTCCTAACTCACATTCATACATACACATACTAGGGTCAATTTAGACAGGAGCCAATTAACCTACCAGCATGTCTTTTGGAGTGTGGGAGGAAACCCACACAGGCACAGGGAGAACATACAAGCTCCAGGCAGGTGGTGCCGTGGTTGAGATTCGAACCAATGACCCTAGTACTGCCAAGCGGAAGTGCTAACCATTTAGCCACTGTGCTGCCCTGCATAGAGTTTGGTAAAAACCCCTTTTTTGTTTATTTTTTGCTAGGGGAGATCTTCCCTCACTTCCTGCTTGAAAGACAGCAGCAAGCAAGTGGAAATCCTCACTTAGTTTTTACTGGTGTGCCCATTGGATGATTTCCCTGTTCTGTTGCATGTTAAAACGGAACTAAACCCTCCTCTCCTTTTCAGCCAAGGAAGCTGCCATCTTAGCCTCTGTTTGATCTGCAGTTGCAATGGTGCTGCACGTGATCAGTTATGACACCGGCCATTTGATGACATCACAGTTTGGTTGAGAGCACAAGCAAATGTGACTGGTTAGCATCTCCAAAATGCAACTGTTTTTGTAAACCATTCAATTGATGGGTTTAGTTCCAGTTTAAATATGTTGATGTCGTCCTCTCCTGCCTCCAGAGCCTCCCTTATGGTCAGTGAAAATGATAGGTAGCATCACTGATCAATAGGGAGGATCAGGAGGGGGCAAAGCCAAGCTCAACTACAACGAGAAAAATCAAGCTTTGTGCAGGACTTCAGCTGCCTACTACTTATCATTCAGATGCCGTTTTCATAGAAGAGAACTAGTACAGGCGTACCTCGGTTTACGAATGCCTCGGTTTGATGTAATTTTCAGTTTATGAATGAAAATCCATTGAAAATAATGCCTCGGTTTATGAATATTTTTCACAATATGAAGGATGTTTCCCCAGGATGCATTGCGCCTGGGAGGTTTATAGCGCTGGCCCCGTGCCTTTAAAGTGCACTTTATAAAGAATTTTGAACAGATAAGACTTTTTTTTTTACTTTTTTCTGACCTCCGGAACGGGTTAATTGGTTTTCAATACATTCCTATGGGAAACCACGTTACGGTTTACAAATTTTTCGCAATACGAAACGTCTCGGAGTACACATTAAATTCGTAAACCAAAGTACGCCTGTATATGCCTTCTTTGAATTGCCCAGATTTTACAGGTTTCTCTCACCATAATTATAAAAAAAAAAAAAAAAACACCCTGAAAAGGAGGCAACTCTTCTTTCCACTTTTTTGAGAACACAGAAGACGTTTAGATATATTCCATCACAAATGGACACCAACATCCCCTTAATGACAAACAAAGGAATCAATCATATATAGGACTTTGAGGGTGCCTAGATTTGTATACAACATGCACCTCTGTATATTGTAAATGTATTTTGCTTTTTAAAAAAGAAAAAAAATCGACCACTTGCCTTTTGGAAGATTTGCCTCCTCTCCCGACCAGGCCATTTTTTGCGATACGGCGCTGAGTTACTTCCTCTTAAGAGTTAGACCTCTTCAGAAACCTCATACAGAAATCAAGGGACCTTTGCTGCAGCATGCAGTCAGCGAACAGGCTTTTTAAAGAGAACCAACTGAAGTCCTTCATCCAAATTAATTTGTCTTGAATTAATAAAATTAAAAATATCCATGTCCTACCGTATATAACACACTCCCTAGTGAAGCAACTGAAGTCCTTGCACACCTTTTGTTCTGCTATACCTGGCATGTATTTGTCCAATTTACACATATTATGAGCTTTAAAAGAGAAGCATGGCTTTGTTTTTTTGGTAAATCATACTTTCCTAGGCTGGCTCTAAGGGTGAGAACTCAGCGATCACATGACCGCTGATCACTGAATTCTCACAGCCACTGTGAGCAGAGAGCCAGGTGCCACTTTAAAGTCGGGATCTTTCCCCAGCCTGGACCGACTGAGTGACGTCAGCTGAAAACAGGTCATGGGAGGGCAGAACGAACTGCACTCTGGTGATCCACAGAAGTACTGCCAAAAGAGCTTTGGCGGGGTGTATCCTAGCAATTGCACCGTTAGGACACATTGCAAAGTAGCTCTACACTACTTTGTAGCTGACTGCTGGCCATACTCGCTGTAGGACTTCATGCCAAAGGCTGGGAAACATTCTGGGCACCCTCCCTGTACACCCGCGGCAGACCTCACAATATACTTTCAGCTCACCAGTCCTGCATCTCGGCCACTGGCTGAATCCAAGATGGCGCCGACCCATAGACAGGCTGATAGCACCAGCGGGATTGCTACCATCGCTGACAAAGGGCTTAATACAGGTGAGGCTCCCGCACTCTGCACAGAAGCGATGCATGCTCTGCTGACACTCCCAGTATTTTCTAACCTGATGAGCCCAGGGTACCACAGGTTTTAGAGTTAATGGGGACATATTGACCCTATCAAGTAATGAGCTTAGGTACGAGCAACTTCAATTGCTGCATGCACTCTTTCCGATCACTCTCCGATCTGCATGGACATTGCTCTGGGGTGAACTCATGTAAATTATGGTAGTGGAAAATAAATGAATCCCTGCTACAAGACACAACTAAATTTTTATTAGAAAAGGAGATTAGGGCCTTTCAAACTCATGCTGCTACTTCTTCAAACCGGTGGCGGTATGGGAGACGCACAAATGCATCATCCGAGGTATACTTATCTCTCAGGGAACCCATCTTAAAAGGGACCGTACGAGTCAAATGCACTCTCTGGTGGGTGAAATCAGACAGTTGGAAGCTCTACATAAGAAATCACTGGCTGCTTCCACCTTCGCTGAACTCCAAATAGCAAGGGATGGGCTAAAAAAGCTAAGGTACATTTAGCCATAGTACGGAACAAATTTTATGAATGGGGCAAAAAGCCCGGCAGGCTCTTGGCAAACTCACTAAACGAATTGAGAGCTTGCTCTTATGTTCCAAGTATCTCCTCGGATAGAGGTCATCTAACACATACTACTAGCAAAATAGCGAGGTGTTTTCGTGATTTGTATGAAGATATTTTACAATTCCTCCCCCTCAACACACCCTGCTGCCCTACAAGAGCGAAGAGCCCAAATAATCCACTTTTTGCAGAAGGCAAGGCTTCCACGCCCCTTGGAGGATGAAAGTCTATCTTTGTGCTAACCAATTACAGTGGAGGAATAGCAAATGGCTCTAAAAGACACCAAACACCACAAGGCACCTGTCCCAGAAGGGTTTTCTCTCACTTATTAGAGAAAATTTTCACACCTATTCACTAAACCAGTCGCAGATGGCTTTACTCTATTTTTGAAGGGGAATCCCTACCAGTGGACACCCTTTGGACCAACATCACAGTTATCCCGAAGGAGTGGAAGGACCCGACACAGTGCAGCAACTAATGCCCCCTCTCTTTATTAAATGTGGACTTAAAGCTGTTCACAAGAATGTTGGCTATGCGATTATTATACAGGATTTATATAGCGTCAACAGTTTGCACAGCGCCTATTATTTATTGTACCTTGTACATAAATGCGTCCATCAGGACCAAGTGAGCTTATGTCCCACATAGGGAAGTGAAACATAATACCACATCAACGCAGTCTATTGGGCACATCAGAAGGCTGTACCGACTATGTTGCTCTCAGCTAATGCCAAAAAGGCATTTGACCACGTTGATTGGACCTTTATGACTACAGTTCATACTCAGCTAGGGGTGAGCGCCAGCTTCCTTAAGTGGATATTCACTATTTATTCAAAACCAAAGTCTATGATTAAAATAAATGGTTCCTTTTCTGAATCCTTTGAGTTGCACAATGGTACAAAGCAAAGATGCCCCCTATCGCCGTTAATTTTCATTTGTTTTTCTTTCTTTTCCATATCTATTGAAAAGTCCATGTTATACAGGATTTAATTATAACAGAGGCCTCTTAGCTAAGAAGAGCTAAACTGTCAATGTCTTGATGACCCTTATCTCTGATGGTCTATCTGTTGTGAATTTATTTTTAAGTGGATTTTGCTCCTAGCCTAGGCTACTTGTTGTTTTGGGAGCCTGCGAGCCCCATTACCTCCTGTATGACATGCAAAATTGATAAAGAATTAATCAAAATAATAACATGGGAACTGCCAATTATTAGTCTCCTACATTAATGCTTCATTACTGGATGAATCAATGACCTAGAACAAGCAAGTCAGAAGCCCTTCGGCTGGCTATACATTATTCAATTCTCTTGAGATTTATGCTTTAGATTTACCAAAAACCATATAATGGGAGGTCAAACCCAAACAACACTTTCAGTTGTGTCCAATTAGGCGGGCCCTTACACTACACAGTTGAAGGTAAATCTAAAGGAAATTAGACAGAAAATTGTAGTGTATGGCCAGCCTTACTTGCGCCAAATTTCTTTCTGGTCAGCATGTAGCAAACCAAGGATTAGTAAGAGCATGGAGTTAGCACCTGTAAAGGAAAGTCAGCAATGACAGTTTTTATGTGCTATCCTAATAGATCTCCTGTAATTTCACAGCAATAGCTAATATTTTCCTCCAGACTAAAAGTTGTAAGTCATCTATAAGTCAACACAATGAAACTCTAAGGTATAATAAAAGTCTACTTGTGTTTCAGCAAACTGCTATCTGCATGCATCTAGAATCTTGGACTTCATTAGCATGATCACCACCAGTCACTTTAAATAAATAATAACCTCTCTTAGAATTCCGTGGGTTAACTCCACCACAAAGAGTCATCCTCACACAAAGCTGATGAAGCATAAAACAAGTCGCACATTTAAGAAGGCGATTTAATATTTATGTTGAAAATTTCCCAGCTGAATTAATAGAGCTCCCATTAATTATAATAATTACTGAATGCCTTTCTTTTTTTTTCTAAAGTACATTGCTGAAATCGAAAGAGTTGCCTGTAAATTAGTATTTAGTAAAAGTTACAGTTGAATTAATAATTCATACCAGGGTGGATACAATTGTGTGCCGTGTCATCCATGTGTAATATAATAGAATGGGGGACCATAAAGCTGGGAGATCAGGAAATTATTGTTATGGACACATGATCAAAATTCCAAAAAGAAAGATCTTTTTCCCTGTAGGTCAGTGCGCATGGTGGCGTCTCGGACACAAAACTGAAACCATAACTGAAAGACATTTTGTTAGCTCTGAGTATTATAAACAATTGACAGTGCTTAAAACAGGGGACGTTCCGCTTTAAGGACTGCTCCCCTGCTGCCCATTAAGGATTGGCATCTTTGGGGGGCGGGGATGGGAGCGGGTACCCAAATTTGACAGGTACCCGCTCCCACTTTTGGTCCGATCGCCTAGCAGGTGTCCTCTCTCCCTGTAGTCTTTTGGGACACGTGACAGGTCCCAGAATACTACAGGACCATTCATGAAGTGCAACGCTACTTGTGCGTGCGCAGTGGGTACCCAGCTGTGAAGCCGCAAGCTATCACAGTCGGGTGCCCACACTGAAGATGCCAGCCTTCTGGAATACAGGACGGCCGGTGAAACAGGCTGCAGGGGACACACCATGGGACCGAGGGACAGGTAAGTGGCTGTTTTTTAAAAGTCAGCAGCTACAGTTTTTGTTATCTGCTGACTTTTATTTTTTGACAGCGTGAATGGAACTCTGCTTTAAGCAAAATATTTGGTTGCACCTTTTTTTCTGGATGGGTTACCATAATAATGGTAATAGTACATGTCTGGGACAATGCAAAACAATTACTGAGAGACATGGCAGGAACGCTGTCACCCTATAATGGAAATGTCTGAAGAAGGGCCCTTATGGCAGGACAAACCAGTAATGTTTGATTTAAAAATACTGAAAATTACAGTAACATGTTCAAGCTTATAGGAGATTTTAAAGTGGAATTCCAGTAAAACAAGTCAAAACCCTTTTTCTTTTTTTGGTTAAATAAACTTTTGCATTATGCACTTTTTGGATTGCTAATTGCCTGATTAGAAACAACCATCTAAGTGCAGACTTTCAGCAACCCTCCTGTCTGTGACTGGCAACGCTTGCCATTAGCTGCAGAGTGTGCCTGGTCAGACACTTCCTAGTAGTGTTGTCCACTCTCCCCGGTTGGCCAGCCCTGCCCGTTCTCCCCATCCAGCCCCATGTCATCTATATCTTACCACCCACCAGGCCCGCTGGCCACAGAGCAGAAGGCACTTGTCACTTCCAGAAGGGATTGAGCTAGCTCTGAATGTACATGCCCAGTGGTTGTCGTTTAATTCCGAAGGCAGGGGCTTGCGGTTACGTGACAGGGAAGAAATTGTCCCAAACAAAAGTAGAAAATGTATTTTTTTTATTTTGGGACATAGCAATCAATTTTCTTTACCAATTATTGCTTGGAACTGTTTAGGATTACATTGGTTTACAACCACTTTGATAACTGTGTTTACATCTACATTTAAACACATATGCAAAAAAAAATGCTAAAATTTACACTGAGTGTAAATAGGAAAAACATTGTATAGCTATTCATCCATCAATGCTGCTGCTATATTTGATCTGTGCAAAATCAAATGTTCTTCTTCCTCTACAGGTTAAATGTTATTCTTTCATAAAAAATAAGAGTGGATTGGGAAAATACAGCATTATGACCACTAGATCAAGCCAAGGATCCTAGGAATTAAGTATCAATAAGCAGACTACAGCAGTCTGTTTAAAGTGAGAAAGTCAGCACTCCCATTATGATGTGTATTTAACATCCCCAAACTGAGGCCAAAGGTTGCTACAAATACTTCAGGAAAATAAGCAAACAGAAAAACACACATATACTGTATAGTGCATATGCATGAGCTGTTTTACCTGCAAAAAAGGTTTTATAATGGTATTCGGCCAGCTTTTTGACACGTTCCTCTGCCAGATGGCACATGTAATGATGACCCCTTGTTCTAAAATGCAGTTAAAGCCCACTTTTCTTTTAATGTCCCCCAGGCGAAAAAAAAAAAAAAAAAAAAGATCGCTCACGCATCAATATCCACTTTCATTCAGAAGTTTTTCCCAACAGTTCATCAGTTGTCATCACCACAGGCTTCTCCTCCTCACCTTTTTTCCTGGCTGCGCTGACTTTATTGCACCAGTACATGGTAAATGAAGGACGTTGTGTTGACATCCATATGGAGGGCAGGGCCATGACTCCATGCATTCAAAATAGTACCCAGTCTGCCAGCTTAAGTGATGCTGGGTATCAACACAGTGCCCTTCCCTAATAATGTAATGGACCATCCAACCAGGAGAAGAGATGAGGAAGAGGACAGTGCAAAGTCACGTGACCAACTTGAAGACATCAGGATAGGTAAGTTTAAATTGAGAATGGACAAATGAGTAGCAGCAGTAGACTGATGAAGTCCTCACTCTGCCCTCTCCTGCTGTAAAAAAAATGTTCTCAGATGCTATTGATGCCTATAGGCAGCACCAAGACAAAGGGTGGGCAGGAGGGGTGGCTGCCATGGGCACAATGGGATAGGGGCACCTTCCTTCTGTTAAAGGCTGATAGGAGTAGTGATTTTGAAAAGCGAGTGACTGCTAGGATCCCACAAGCTTGCAGATCATGAATGGTTATGGGCAGGAGTGCAGCTTGGCATCTTTGCCCTGGGCACTGAATGACATTGCCCCAACACTACCGGTAGGTTATTATAATAGCCAGGAAATGCCAGTTTTCAGAAGTTGTTTAGCAATGGCAGATTCCACATTTCTTCTAGGAAAGGTTTTCTTTAGGCAGTGTGATAAAAAACCTTTACATCACTGCACACAAACATAATTGTACATTGATTCATCACATTGCATAGTTTGTAAATCTGACTAATATAACATAAATGATCACATATACAAGGGAATCCTCTGCTTTTTAATGTCATAATTGTCTTCAAATCAGTCAATCCTTAAGTAAATGAGAATGACAAGTCACGCATTGCTGATTTCTAATACCGTCCCAAATAGCCTTACATAAGAGGATCTGACATTGTCATAAAATGTTTATATATATTGCTTCCAAGATGTTGAATGAAGAGCTTGCTGTATGGCATAAATGACTAAAAAAAAAAGTTGGAGGAGAATGTAAGTCTCTAAGACTCCATGGATTCTGCTGCCGATGGACTGGTCTCTGCCGCTGTGGTGGATGAAGAGCTGGATATATTGGTCACCATCAGTCGCTCTCTGCTTGCAAATGCTTCTTTCACTAAACCAGAAAAATATACACCAATTTATACATAGTTTTATTTAGTATAGAGTTTGTAATTCTTTTTGTGATAAAAATAAATTGCATGTTCCTTTTTATGCTTGTCTGATTTATTACCTTGAAATCATTCAAATAGTAAATAATCTGAAAGTGCAATCTCTATTCAGCCTTCTTTAGATCTATTAGACCTATCAAACCTACGTAGTAAAAACCCTATCTAATTAAACTGCATGAATGCAACGTGTAAGTGTGCATGAAGATATGCTGTGTTAAGGCAGCCCATTCACAAAAGTGTGCAGCGCTTCATTTGCTTTGAATTTTGAAACAAGCAAAGCCCCATTTATTTTCTTGACAGTTAAAAAAGAAAAATGCCAGGAGGAAAACTGGGTAACTTGGCCTGTAAAAGTCATTATGCAGAAAACACTGCATGGGATACTGCAGATTCCACACCAATGGCTGCATTTTATAATTTACTTATTAATATACTGCGGTGTCCAGTGGACAGCGATATTCACACTGTGTTTTACATCACAACCTATGACACTCAATTTCAGCAAAAGTAGGAACATTTGAAAATGACTAAATGGGGACTTTCTTTGAAATAAAATTGCACTTTGGAAACAGTTATTAGGTTGTGTACTCACCGGCAGCAATACTGCTAATGTCCCACACTCTCAGCCCATCCTTCTGGCCTCCAAAAGCATAGTGAAAGGGAAGGTCAGGGCAGCAGGCCGTGCAGAATAATACACCCTAATGAAGAAGAAAGGGTAACTTTAGAACAAACTCTTAAAGTGGTTGTAAACCTATACATACAATATACCCAGTGAAGTGACTGGCCTCTAATGAGACAAAGAACTTAAATCCTCCTACATAAGTTGTACCTGTTAATTTCCAGTATTTTGTCCTGAACATCCGTGAAAACTCAGAGATGAAAATTTTTTTTTAACAGACTCACAAAGCAGGGGGCGGGGAGGTGTAGTTACACACTGTAAATGAACCCTGCAAGCTGATTGGAGGGAAGGGACACACCTAGAGTTGAGGCTGTCAATCACAAGCTGTGTGCTGGAGCTCCCTCTCCTGTCGCCCTGTTTCTCTTGGTGTCTAGAAAACTTGCCAAAAGTGACTCATGCTGACAGCAGAGGAACAAGACAGCAGAAAAAACTCAGACTCATGCTTTAGAAAGAGGCAAGTAAACACTATATAAATATGTGTTTTGTTCATGTCTGAAGTTTACCACCACTTTAAAGCTTCACTTGTTGTTGGTACTCTGAAGTCTCCATCACCACAGGTGGGTATATAGTGTCAAAAGAGACTGAGACTGCTTCGGAATCAACAGATCTGGAAGATGCCTGGATGGCAGCCCACCTGATAGTGAATTGGGGGGCACCAGTTTTGGTAAACCCCGATAGGATCAGGTGGTTGAACTTGAGATCTTGTCATTTTGCCCATTTCAGACATTGAGAATCTTATTAGCCCACCCACTAACTCACTGCAAGGTAGAAAAACACAACATGCTACCCTATACACAGAAGCATCAGGTATTTTGTGGTGGCTCTGATGCTGCAATTTAATGGTGGAGTCAGGCATAGGTGAGTATAAGTGGATCAGGGAATGGGCCTGAATGGGTCAAAGTCTCTTTAAATAAGAACAAGCATTATAACAAGGACAATGCCATCACTCAATGGCTACACCAGTGTCCCTAGCTCCTGACCACACTATAGATCTTGAAGGCTCTTGCCATGTAGATATTCCAAGTAGCTCAAATTTTTGTTCCAATACTGGACGCTGTTATTAGAATATAAACTATTTTAGCTGCTGAGCAAACCAACTAACAGCTCATCTGCTTGAAGTAGAACTGAATTCACTAACACACCCACTGCAGACATCGTGTTGTCATTTGCACACAGAAAGCCAGGAGTAAAAGGACCAGAAAAATGTCACCAGGAGGCGGATGCATAGCTGTACCAGTTCAGCCTATCACTTACCATTTTCATATTCCTGGAATGAACTAAGCTTGGTTTGTCCAGCAAAACATCCCATATCTTCACATGTCTGTCTGCAGAGGAGGTTACTAGGCACCCCTTAACTTGACTGCTTAATTCCAGACCTTGATAAACAACAAAAAGAAAAAAAAAAACGTTCTGATCAAGGCACAATATGTTTTAATGTATGTAAGTTAATACAGTTTGGCAATACAAGCATATGTACACTTGTCGCAACTGCAAATCATCTGTAAAATAGTGTTCCCCCCTCGAAACATGAGAAAACTAAATATTTGAAAAGTGATAATAGCCTTTCTCTGCCTCTTTGTATAAACCTGTTATAAGCTGGCCACAGACAGGTCCAAATTTGATGGGTTTAGCAGGGACTGCTCAAATTTCAGCTTGTGTGTGGCTATCCCTGATTGACTTCTGTTGAATAGACAAGTTGGAAAACTTCTATCCAACAGTGGCTGCAACCGATGATATTTTGGCAGCAGTCCTACTGTCAGAATACAATATCCTGACGGGGGATTTATCCATCTGACTTGTGTGGATGGAGGAATCTTTATGGACAACCAAAGAGGGATGCACTTTAACAGTGACCGGCTGTTAAGATTTTCTTGGCGAAGACAATGCCACTTCAATAATTCTTTTTAATAAACACATAACTGCATTCATGGGGTTTTTTTTTTTAAATATCTTCCCGAATGTAGCTAAAGTTCAGCCTTAGAGTGGATTCTCACATGTGTAATGCGGATTGAAGCTCAGGTTTCACATATAATTGATACAGTAGTTGTTCAGCGGTTCATGTCAGGTTTAGATCAAGTTCAGGATAGGATTAGCTCAGGATTTTGTGCTGTTCACACATGTGGTTTAGAAACGGTTCCCACAGAAGTCAATAGCCTGTAATCCGCACCTGAACCGGACCGTACTTCTCAGAAATCATACAGGACTCTTTTTCAAACCGCACTGAATCTGCACCACCGGTGCACCAAACATATGTGAACAAGCACCATAGGAAGCAATGTTATTTCACCACATATTCACCGCGGTTCAAACCGCATCAATCTGCATACATGTGAACCGGCACTTAAAGTCCTGTGGTCTATGGACCAAGTGTTTAGACAACGACACAGGGAGAGATTTACTTAAACTGGAGCACTCAGAATCTGGTGCATCTGTGCGTGGTAGCCAATCAGTTTCTAACTTCAGCTTGTTCAATTAAGCCTTGATAATAAAACCTGGAAGTTGATTGGTTTCTATGCAGAGCTGCACCAGATTAGTTAACCACCCCCAATGTGAAACATGCCAAAGTAATGGCAACACAGTATGAGCAATACAAAAGCAATGGTGCCTCCTACCAGGCAAAATAGTCTTTTTACACCTTACAATTTTAACAAGGTTCCTTTATAAAACTCTGCTCAGTACCTCACCGCTTCTTATTTGTCTGATATCTCTTTTTCCTGCTGTGCTGCTTACCAATGCTTATTTACAGCTCTGCCTAGATTTTCCTTAATTTGAACAATTTCTCTACTTCCCCTTTATACTCTTTGCTGTTTCACTCACATTACTTTTTTGTTTGCTTCTAAAAAGCTCTAATGATATTTATTTTAATAATTGCTCCCTGACTGTGATGACTCTATCCCCTTGGGAAGATTAGAGGTTTGTGTGAGTCAATACTGAAAATTAATGCTTAACCCCTTCACGCCTAAAGGATAAAACAAACCTTAATGCCTAAGCACAAATTTACAACGTTGTAATGTGTTAGTAAAATTGTCCATATCGTCACAACTACTTTGTACATCCAGGTGAATTATACCGCGTTTTTATTCAGGACAAATTGGGCTTTCATTTGGTGGTAAATGGTAATGGATATCTCCTGATGTGTTTATTATCAAAGGAATACTGGCCCAGAATAGTAAAAAAAAAATAATTTATTGAAATTTAGCTGTGTGTTTCTTGTTACTACCATAACCTACTAAAGAAAAACCCAAAATACATTTTCCAGCTCTTGACGATCGCAGCAATACCATATATGTGTATGTTATTTGTTGTTTGTACCCGTAGTACTGCCCAGAAACAATAGTGCGCATTTTGTTTTTTTTTTTGTTTTTTTTTTACCTAAAACACACTGACACTAACACCAATACCAATTAAAAGAAAAAAAATTACCTTTGACCCTGACCTGTTAACCTTGACCCAAACACTTACCCTGGCACTGAACTAGATCAAACCTTGATTTAGGTATTTTTTCTTTATTTTTTAAATATTTATCTTTTCTTTCTTTTTTTTTTTTTTTAACAAATATTTTTTTCCCCTCTATGCTAGGAGTTAGAGAGATGTAATGTATCTCTCTTTTTCTCCATTCAGAGAAAGAGAAAAAAGACAAGGGGCCGGGCTGTACAGTGACTGATCACTGTGATCACCAATAAGAGGTTATCACAGCGATCATGTAACCTGGAATCGGGAGTCCTGCATCCTGAATGTTAGAATGGGACTCGGGACTCTCAGTGTCTGTGTGCTGGGAGCTTGCTGTGCAGTGCACTCCCAGCACAAACACAGGTACGCAAATATGTGGCCCCACGGAAAAAAGCCCAGTTCTGTGAGGCCACATATTTGTGTGACGTCGGCGTCAAGCGGTTACAGTAGAACTATAAGGCAAAACTTTTTTTTCATTTTGGACAGAGTAAGGGATGGTACTAACCCATCAGATTTTCTTTTTTGTGATCCATGTCCCATTGGGGAGATTTATCTTTACTACCTGTCCCATATCCAAAACAGGAAGTGAGAGGAAATTCCTGCAATCAGGGGAATCACTTGGGGGCCCCCAAGGAAGAGGGTAATAAGTCGAATTCAGGTACTTACACTTCTTGAATAAAAGAAAAAACACACATACACTATTTTGCCCAAAGTATTGGGACTCCTTCCTTTACATGCACCTGAACTTTAATGGCATCCCAGTCTTAGTCCGTTGGGTTCAATACTGAGTTGGCCCACCATTTGCAGCTATAACAGCTTCAACTCTTCTGGGAAGGATGTCCATAAGGTTTAGGAGTGTGTCTATGGGAATGTTTGACCATTCTTCCAGAAGTGTATTTGTGTGGTCAGGCACTGACGTCGGACGAGAAGGCCTGGCTCGCAGTCTCAACTCCAATTCATCCCAAAGGTGTTCTACCATGTTGAGGTCAGGACTCTGTGCAGGCCAGTCAAGTTCCTCCACCCCAAACTCACTCATGCATGTCTTTATGGACCTTGCTTTGTGCACTGGTGCACAGTCATGTTGGAACAGGAAGGGGCCATCCTAAAACTGTTCCCACAAAGTTGGAGGCATGAAATTGTCCAAAATGTCTTGGTATGCTGACACCTTAAGATTTCCCTTCACTGAAACTAAGGGCCAAGCCCCACCCCTGAAAAACAACCCCACACCATAATCCCCCCTCCTCCAAATTTTACACTTGGCACAATGCAGTCAGGCAAATATCGTTCTCCTAGCAACTGCCAAAGCCAGACACGTCCATCGGATTGCCAGACAGCGAAGCGTGATTCATCACTCCAGAGAACACGTCTCTGGAGTGGCGGCGTGCTTTACACCATTGCATTCAATGCATTGCAGTTGGTGATGTAAGGCTTAGATGCAGCTGCTCAGCCATGGAAACCCATTTCATGAAGCTCTCTACACACTGTTGTTGTGCTAATCTAAAGGACAGATGAAGTTTAGAAGCCTTTAGCTATTGACTCTGCAGACAATTGGCAACTTCTGTGCACTGTGCGCTTCAGCATGCGCTGACTCCACTCTTTTATTTTATGTGGCCTACCACTTGGTGGCTGAGTTGCTGTTGTTCCCAGTTGCTTCCACTTTGTTATCATACCACTAATAGTTGAGCGTGGAATATTTAGTAGCAAGGAAATATCACAGATGCACTTATTGCACAGGTGGCAACCTATCACGGTACCACGCTTGGAGTCACTGAGCTCCTGAGAGCGACCCATTCTTTCACAAATGTTTGTAGAAGCAGTCTGCATGCCTAAGTGCTTGATTTTATACAACTGTGGCCATAGAGGTGATTGGAACACCTGAATCCAATGATTTGGACAGGTGTCCCAATACTTTTGGCAATATTGTGTATATAATTACATAAATATTTAATGATGCATTAAAGCAGTAGTAAAGGTGAAAAAAACCCCTGCAAGATAAAGGCATAATGTGCTAGTATGCATCGCATACTAACGAAGCCGTTCAGCACTGCGTTGTTGCTGCTACACCCCGTCTACCTTCCAGGTTTGCAGCCTATGGCTGCTTGAATTATTATTATTATACAGTATTTATATAGCGCCAAAGGGAATGCTCAGTGCTGTACAGTAGCAAGGGGGACAGAACATGAGACAAGACAGTAACAATACACTACAGGAGGGGTTCGAGGGCCCTGCTCTTTCGAGCTTACAATCTAGGAGAATGGCCAAGTCTTGACGACGTCATTCCCACGCATGTGCATGGGAGTCACTGTCGCAGCAGAGCTCTGAAGTAACAGCACTGGTATGCAGCTTCTTCAGAACGCATGCACCAGTGATGTCACCGGCTGCTGCTTCATAGAATGTCTCCTAAGCAGTGCACGTTTAGAAGATATTCATTTAACCTGCAGGTAAGCTTTATTATAAGCTTACCTGTAGGGTAAAATAAAAATACAGTTTACTACCACTTTAAAGAATACAAAACGTCTTTCATTTATGTGTTGTATAACTGTCTGGAATTTGGCTTTAATTTGTTGAAAAATGCATAGGTGTTAATAGGACCCATTTCATTATGAAGAGGTTCAATGGGGATTGGCTAAACTTTTATGCACATGGCCCAATTAAAACTTCTGAAAAGATGGCCAACTCCTTGTGGAGTTTCAAAAGGCCAAAACCAGTAAAAAAAAACAAAAAAAAAAAAAAACAGCAAAGCATGGCTGAAGTATACAGTAAATGAGATCCAGGCCCACGTGGTGTGCTCAGATTTACAGCGGTATTGAGGTAACAGGTGCACTTACAAAGCCAAAACAGAAGTACAGTTGTGTTCAAAATAATAGCAGTCAGACATCACTAACCTGATCAATCACTGTTTTTGGTAGAAATGATATTTCTACATGGCAAATAATTTACTAGCAGTTGTAGTAGAGTAATAGAAATCCAACAGACCCAACAGTCATGACATGCATGCTGCTGATTCTGTGTAATTGAATCACTAATTGAAAGGGGCATGTTCAAAATAATAGCAGTGTGGAGTTCTATTAGTGAGGTCATTCATTCGTTGAAAAACAGGTGGCAATTATTGCCCTTATTTAAGGAAGGAAGGCAGCAAATGCTGTGCATGCTGGTTACAGTGCATTTCTCTCTGCAATTCTGAGGAAAATGGGTCGTTCCAGACATTGTTCAGAAGAACAGCGTACCTTCATTAAAAAGTTGATTGGAGAGGGGAAAACATAAAGAAGTGCAGAAAATGATAGGCTGCTCAGCTAAAATGATTGCAAATGCTTTAAAATGGCAACCAAAACCTGAAAGACGTGGAAGAAAGCGAAAAACTACCATTCGAATGGATAGAAGAATAGCCAAAATGGCAAGGACTCAGCCAACAATCAGCTCCAGGAAGATCAGAGAAGGTGTAAAGTTACCTGTGAGTACGGTTACAATTAGAAGATGCCTATGTGAAGCCAAGCTATCTGCAAGAAGCCCCCGCAAAGTCTCACTGTTGAAAAAAAGACATGCTGAAGAGGTACAATTTGCCAAAGAGCACACTGACCGGCCTAAAGAGAAATGGCGCAACATTTTGTGGACTGATGAAAGTAAGATTGTTCTTTTTGGGTCTAGTGGCCGGAGACAGTTTGTCAGACGACCCCCAAACACTGAATTCAAGCCACAGTACACTGAAGACAGTGAAGCATGGTTGCGCAAGCATCATGATATGGGGATGTTTCTCATACTACGGTGTTGGGCCTATTTATCGCATACCAGGGATCATGGATCAGTTTGAATACATCAGAATACTTGAAGAGGTCATGCTGCCTTATGCTGAAGAGGAAATGCCCTTGAAATGGGTGTTCCAACAAGACAACGACCCCAAACACACCAGTAAACGTGCAACATCTTGGTTCCAGACCAACAAGATTGACGTTATGGAGTGGCCAGCCCAATCCCCGGATCTTAATCCAATAGAAAACTTGTGGGGTGACATCAAAAATGCAGTTTCTGAGACAAAACCAAGAAATAGAGAAGAACTGTGGAATGTAGTCCAATCATCCTGGGCTGGAATACCTGTTCACAGGTGCCAGAAGTTGGTTGACTCCATGCAACACAGATGTACAGCAGTTCTCAGAAACAGTGCTTATACAACTAAATATTCATTAAGTAATTCAAAGGAAAGCAAAATCTTCAAACATTTTTCAGTTTATATAGTGAATATTTGAGTTTGTAAAGAATACAAACACTGCTATTTTTTTTGAACAGTCTAATATTCACTTTTCTTCAATTTTTTTTAGAAGAACAACACAAATTTGATATATTTTTTTTCATGTTTTGATTTGGAATAGAATGTGTAGTGTTCCCAATGCATTTGTGTGTATGGAAATAAAAGCTATTAGAAGGATTTTGAGCTTTATTCACTTTTTTCAACACACTGCTATTATTTTGAACACAACTGTATTTCTGTGGCCTAAGTGAATGAAACAAAGACTGATTAGCTGTGCTACAATAGCAAGTGCTAAATCTGGAAAGCAACCTTTAACTACTGCCAGGAATCAAAGTTATTGTAGTGGAGTAAGTGAAAGTCTGAGCTCAGCGAGATCTTTATACCCTGCAACACCGGAGCAAGCAAGGAAAATCAATACCGTAGTGGATGCAAGCAGAGGCACAAATGATCCGTGGTGTATTTGGGCCGGTGTCACATTGAATGACCGTGGCGCGGGCTGTGCTGAAGAGGTGAGAGCACCATCCAGATGGGTAAAGTGACAACATACTGATGTTTTATAAAATGTATTTTATAGAGAGGAGCTCAGCACAATTCTTTAAAGCTGAGCTTCAGGCATAAAAACTTTCATTTAATCACAAATGATATAACTCCATTTTCTCTGCCCCAAACTCCTTTACAAACCCAGATATAACCCTTGTAAAAGTAGCATTGACATCACTGCGCAGACAGCAAAAGCTGTAGGAGGGACTCAGCAGCTCCAAACACTACAGGCTGCCTGCAAAAAGCTGAAGGAGAGGGGGCAGAGATCAGTCACTCTGCAGAAGCAGACAGAGCAGCAGTGACTAGTCTTTATTACATGTACAGTACTGTGGTGATGTTTCCGACACTTTTAAAGGGTAATAACTGGCTTTGCAAATGCACTTAGCACACAAGTGGATTTAAATCCTTTGTGGCTACTTGCACCCAGAGTTCAGCTTTAACCCTTTCACTGCCACCAACATAAGGCTTAAATTGTAGCAGATTTTATACATGCAATGCATGTGTTACAAGCCAACTGTCGGCTTTCTCCTGTATGCGATTTGGGGTGGCTGTAACACTACTCATTCACTTCCACAGGCAGTGGAATAGATTGCACACCTGCCCCCCATGTTTCCGTGGCTTCGCAGATCCACCTGCAAGCTCAGGACGAAAATGGCCTGTGTTGTTGAGTAGAACGGAGGTATCTTAGAGAATATACACTTGCTGAGTTTCCCTCTTATCAATGGACCAGAAAGCAATGTGTGGTACATCACTTTCTGGTTCAGAACTGTCATTCCTCGCCAGAGTTGGCCAAACAAGCAGCTAATGAAGCATGATCTGTGTTCCATTAGCTGTACTGGAGTGCATGGGAGACATCAGGGTTCTAATAGAGAACTTGTCAATGTAAAAATGCTTTCACATAGGGCCTACTGAGGAAGCCCTGAGAGGGGGCGCAACGTGCCTAGAAGAGAGCAGCCGAGCCTGTGAAGTCATGCCGCCACCATCTCGCTAGCGGAGCGGTGAGCTGGATGTGGACTGATTTTTGTTTTTATTTCTGTAAGTGTGATTTTAGTGGGGGAAAGCATAAAGTGTTATACGGAGAAAATTATGTGTTGGCCTTTTTGTTACATGAGACCATCCCTGCTGGATGTCTGAGCAAAAGGAGGGCGAGAGAAGTTAGCAGGAAGACTTTGATCTGAATTGGAAGAGGCTGAGAATATCCAGATGAGCGTATATTATTCATCTTTGAGGTGAGCAGCTCTTTCACCTGGTGTGGTGGTGGTGCACCAAATATTGGAAAGAAGAGGATACTCACAGTTTCACTTATAGACACCACTGAGTGTACTTTATGGCCTTTGTGTTTATGAGATGTTTATGATTGTTAGTACTATTCATCACTGTTAGGGTCCTTTAACACGGGCGTTCCATATGTCCGTTTTTCATCTGTCCGTTTATGGATGAAAAACGGACCCCCATGTATTTCTATGGACTTGCGGGTGAAAACGGATGAACATCTTTTTACATCTGTTAATGTCTGCATCCATTAACATCGTTCTTTTGAACAGAAGAAAACCCTATATTTTTTCCGCAAAAATACCCGGAAAGGCCAAAAAACGGATGTCAACAGATTGTATGTAGCCCGGCAGGTCAGGAAAGGGGAGGAACAAACGAGGCCCCCACCCCCTCCTGAACCATCACAGGCCACATGCCCTGAACATGGCGGGGGTGCTTTGGGGAGAGGGGTTCCCTTCCCCCCTGTGGTGGTCTGCGGGAAGGGGGCTTATCGGAATCTGAAAGCCCCCTTTAGCAAGGGGGCCCCCAGATCCCCCTCCCATGTGAATGAGTATGGGGTACATGGTACCGCTACTCATTCACAAAAAAAGTGTAGTGTGAAAAAAAGACAGGAGACAGTCCTTTACTAAAAGAAGGAAAATAAAAGAATGTTCCCCGAAGTAGATCCAACATCAATCATGATGCCCACCACCACAGCCCGATAAAAGTAAAAAAAAAAACAGTTCTTAAATATGTAAGGGGTGGGGCCACCCGGTGACATCACCCATGTGACCCCGGCCATGTGTGACATCATCAACCAGGGCATGCTGGGTCAATGATGTCACACGGGGGCACATAAATGATGGCCTCGCCGCTTACATATTTAAGAACTGTCAAGCCAGCGTAGCAGTCAGACGGCGCGAGCCAGCACCGGGAGCGGAGCTTTTGTTTAGTTTTTTTTTCTGGGCAGTGGCGGCCAGCATGGCTGACATTGGATCTACTTCAGGGGACTCTCTTTTATTTTTCTTCTTTTAATAAAGGACTTGGATCCAGGCGAGATCCAGATTCCGATAAGCCCCCTGCTTCCAGATTCTAATAAGCAATGACAGGATCTAAGAGACCCCAGATCTCTCCTCTGCCCTCCAAAGTAGCACATCAAACTGAGATTGGTTTAACCGGTTTCTTTACAGGCTGCTAACAGCTTGTAAACAACAAACTGAAACCAGAAGTGATACAATCCTCATTGCTTCCAGTTTCTGTTGTCCAGAGGGGGAGGAACAATGGAAGTTCCTCTCACTCTGTCTAGGGCTTCGGATGGGACTGGTTGCATCAGTAACTGGCACCCTGGTGGGGCAGAAGACCCTAGTAAAAGCAGCAGGAGGGGGAACCCTTTCTATCGCCTGTAAAAGTGAACAGGCAGCTGTATAGCCACTCAATCACTTTGTACAGAACCACTGGCTGAACAAAATTACATCTGAATCATGGCTGCAGCAGCAACCATGACCAAGTTATCATTGCTCTGAGGATGTACAAATACATCCTAAGGACAGGAAGCAGTTAACACCTTTTATACAACATTAGTATAACAATTTCACATACTAAATATATGACACCCATTCTCAAAATAAATTTTTTATCAAGATACGAGTTGTTTAATCGTCTTTATGTGATAGAGACCTGCCGTTGTTTGTAAAATTTACAGATTAATAGAACTGGCTTCCAGGACCACAATATGCCTGTCAAGTTTTTTTGTGGTCTATCCCTACTAGGTAGAATCACCCTATTTATCTTGGTGACGGTTGTCAGAGAGACAGAAAAGTAATGGGAATTACAGTTTTAGCATTTTTACGAGAACAATGAATAGACAATAAATCATCCAATATGCACAACTGTTCTGGTGACAACTCTCTAAGATGGAAATAAACTATAAAAGTGGCATTACAGCCGAAAGATTTTGTCTAGTTTCGGGGAGTGGAGAAGGTTTAGGTCTTTTATCAGGAGACACTTCTTCTCACTGGCAAGTGTACAGGAAGTCAAGAGAAATTTTTCCAGTGGGGACAAAACAGCAATGAAAATCTGACAGAGGATCTAAACATTACCTAATTCATAAAAATGGACTGAGGCCCTACAGTAGGGATCAGAATGGGTTTGACCCAACTCAAAAGGATGCCACCATTCCCGCCCACTGCCAGCTAATCAACTGTGGTCAGGGCATTCCTCCAACCGCAGCTGCGCATACACAAAGGAACGGGGATGTTCATCATTGACCTAAGATGGGCTTATGGGGAATGCACTGACCAGACTTGATTGGGCAATAGTGAACAGGGGTGACAGCTTCTCTCCAGGTTCTGACAGTACCCAAGTTTGGACCTATACTATGTTTCAACTTAAAGAGGAACAAAAGGGATCTATACTCACCATTCCTCCAATTGTCCCCATCCCTTGCTCATGCCAGGATCTTTTTCTGTGCACTGGGGATGACATCACTCCTACAGAGTCATCCTGGCACATAGGTATCGGGCCATCACTGTAAGCTGAGCTGTGCATGCACAACTCAGTTTATATGCTGGGGAATACTGAGAGCAGGCAGGTAGGTGCATCCTATTGCAGAAGAGACAGTGCATGTCTCTTGGCACTAAAGAGCCTGCCTGCTTGCAGTGAGTAACAGTGGAACTTTAGATCCACTTTAAATTGGAACCAAATCCTTCCGTCCTTTATAGTTGAAGGTGGTGCCATCATAGCCAATATTTAGATCTGCAATTGCCATGGTGCTGCACCTGTGATCAGCTAGAACAGCCAATTGAGGACATGAAAGTTCAGTTGACTGCCAACATAAGCACACAATCAACTGTGACAGTTAAAACCAGAGGTATGCATTAAATGTAATTGTTTGGGGAAAAAATCATTTGAATCAGTTGGTTTAGTTCAGATTTAAAGCAGAATTAAACCCTCCTATCTTTTACAGACAAGGACGTTGCCATCTTAGCATCTGCTTGGCTTGCAGTTGCCATGGTGCAGTGCTTGTGATCAGTTATGACACCAACTGCTTGACCGCTTGACAGTTCGTTAAGGAACACAAGCAACTCTGAAAGTTATCATTATCAACAGTTAAATTGGTAGGATTAGTTCCACTTAAGAAAAAAAAAAAAAAAAGCTCTTCAAACAAAAGTGTAAAAGAAAGTACATACCAGATACTTCTCCATCGTGCGCCTTTAATGTGAATAGTGGCTTGTCTGACCGTGCGTCTAAACAGTACACAAAGCCGTCTTCTGTGCTGGCCTAACAAAGATATGAAACAGAAAACCTATTAAGTTACAAGAGACTGCAGGATTTCATTCCAACTAAAAAGATTTAACAAGGAACAGTGCTTAAACCAACAAACAGAAATCTGCCACAAACTCAAGATTTATACAGCAGGTACCAATGTATTACCGTTATCTACAGGCGGAACACAAAGCTGTTTAAGAGCAAAGCAACAAGTCTGCTTTCATCCTTCCATTCCCAGCAGCAAATATTCACCCTTTCTTTGTTCTTCCTCCACTTTGTTTAGCCTCAGGAGCCAAATGAAATATCCAATACTTCCAGATATGTAGGAGGATGTAATTCAGACATGTGAAAGCACCAAGCCAGCCAGCCAGCGTTGTCACATGTTGAGCCCAAAGCCTTGTACAAGCTACAACTCTGGCAGCTCAGATTACACGGGGTTGTCCTTTAGCTCCCAACGGCTGCATGGAGTAGCGCAAAATGTGAAGGAAAGCAAATTTGATTTTCTGGGAAGCGCTACAGAAAATTGTACCAGTTGCTATATGAAAGAAAACAATTAAAAATACTTAGAGATATCTATTATTTGTTTTAGAATTTACTAAAATTCCAGTCTTTTTTGTAACATATTGACTGTATTCATTTTATTTTTGACGACTTGGGGTTCTAATTAAATTATTATTTTTTGTACTAACACTTATCTATAAACAAATGTGTACCTGCTTATCTCTCTGCACACCAACACGCAACAGGAAGGTGAATGCTATGACTAGGTTCACGTCTATGTGTTTTTGCACAGGCACAGCAGCCCATTCATTATTTTTTTTTCATCAAGAGGTGCAATAAGGATTTGGTTAAAGCTTCAATAAGGCAGAGGACCAATTTAAAGCAGAACTTCAACCAAAAGGAGAAGCACCACTTTTCCGTCTCCTCCTTCCTCTCCCACTTTTGGAAACTTTTTTTTGGGGGGGGGGGGCCAAGGATGACCGGGACTTGGCTTTGATAAGTACCTGCTCCCACTTCTGCACAGATTGCGTAGGAAATCCGAGCGGAAGTTCATCCATCCCCCTCTCTCCCCGCCTTTGCTTGCAGCATTCTGGGACACATCACAGATTTTTGAGGACTGCGGGACTATTCACAAAGTGCAGTGTGGCTCGCGCATGCGCAGTGGGAACCCTTCTCAGCCAGCTTCCCTTAGTAAGCAGGACAGTGCTGGGGAATCGAACTCTGGTGACGAACCACCCTGGCTGATGATAGCCCTGTAACCCTGGACTAGAACCTATCTTGGACTGAAGAACACAACCGCTCTATGTTCTGGAAATTAGCAGAGGAGGGATTTTTTAATTTGGGAAAAGGCAACTGGGCAGGGCTGACACCACTGCTTGTGATCTGAGTCAGCAACAAGACAGTATTGGAGTGCATTTCTGGTAGATCAGCAGCTATGCAAGGGTCTTTGGAGAACATTGGGGAAATGGGCGTTTTTGCAAAGATGTAATGCACGTCTTTTTCTTTTTTTTGCCTCTTAGGGCTTGTTCTCACTTAACTAATTTCTAACGCTTACCAAACGCCCATATAGCATTTGATAGGCATTAGACAGGCCTTTGGGAAGCATATTTAATGCTCCCCAAAGGCCCTATGCGCATTTTTGAGGCATTTGATAAGCATTAAAACCGCACCACAAACGCCTATAATGAAGCTTAATGGTATTACCGATCCTCAAATGTCCTGCAAACGCCTGCCAGGTGTTTGAGAAGCGTCACCATAAACTAGAATGGGAGGCTTCAACTCCTCCTGACTCCACATGAGGCGTCAATTTCGCCACGACGCTAATGCTTCAGTGTGTGCTGCCATGTGTTAAATTTTCATAGGCATTTGAGGAGCTTTAAAAAACACTTCCCTAACACCTGCTAACAAAGCTAGTGTGAACATAGCCTTACTGCTCTGTAAACAAGATGGCTAGCTCCTTGCAGAGTTTTAAAAGGCTGTAAGCAGTAAAAACTGAACAGTGAAGTGTGGCTACAGAACACGGTTATTCCGACCTCAGCCAACGTTGTTTGTACATACTGCATACAGCTGTATTTAGGTGACAGATGCACTTACAGAAATATTTGCTGCTGGGGGGCTGGGGGTTCATTAAAGTATACCAATTTCTTTCCCCTGCATGTTTACCAGAGCATTTTAATTTATTTAAAATCATGTGTATGCTTTTAAATAAAATAAATCAATATACTGCTCGCTAATTATTTGATATACTTGCTAAAATACCAAACCTTTATAATAAATGTCCACAGTGCCCTTTGCACCAATTGGAAGTACCCCCCCCCCCTCCCACAGGACACACCTACCACTATAGCTGGGAACCAGGGCCTCGGAGTGCTATAGCAAAGCCTGGCTGGCAATGTGAATATGTAAGGGATATGAATAGAATATTATATAAACCCAATCCAACCCAGAACACATAGCTATGATGTCCGCCCTCACACTGCACTGTACTTTGCCATTGATTTTTTTCGGTAATATGCCTGGGGTCACACAGGCAACTCGGCTAAAAAGCTACACCCAGAGCACAAAGTAAACCGAATGATCATCACTTTGACAGTCTAAGGCATTTTGTTTAATAGTTCAGCAAGTACAGTTCAGCCATTACCTAGAAGCCCTGTGTTATTCAATAGATCATGTGGTCAAAGTAGAGCTCAATGAAGTACAAAAAGCTATTCTGAAAAGGCTGTGAAACATTTGGCTTTACAATCAATAAGTACCTACAGGCTAATGAGATACTAACTCCTTGGTGACTGAGTGCAACTCTGCCACTCTGGTACACCAATAACAATGTCTGCATGAAGTTTGTATGCAGTCCTCCATGTAGGAGCTTCATTTCCTACATGGACATTGGTAGGCCAAAACTGGCCTTAGAATTTGTATGATTCTGATAGTAACACATATACACATCCATGCACATACATATACGTTCATGTGAAAAACAAGCACACCGCATAGAAATTGTTGGCTCTCTCAACATATTTCAACAGTCAACCACTAGTCCTTGATACAAATTGTGCCTACAGATAAAAGGTGATGTTTTTTGAACAAAATTGACATAATGTAGTAATTTTATGATCTAAATTAACAAAGATCTGTCACATGGAAAAAGTAAGTACACCCCTAAAGTTACCTTATATAGACTTATTTGATCGGATCGCACTTCAGAGGCTACTGACAGGCGGTGAGGAAGCGATGCAATGCCTCATCACTGCCCATTTTAACTTTAGTTTCGCCGTGGCATTTTCCCATTTACTTAAATGAGTAGGAAGCCCATTAATTGCTGCATGTTTGGTGAACATTGCTGCAAAGTATTGTGGCCATGGCATTTAAACATCCCCGTCAGCTGCCAATTGCAGCTTGGGGGGAGGGTGGCAGAAACATGGCTTAACCGCACATTTTTGCCACTCCCCCAACCGCAAGTTTAGCCTTACAGTAAACAGCTTTTGTTTTCCTTTTGGGATAAACATTTTAAATAAACGCTGATCATTGTAAACAACCTTGTTAGTGGTAAATGGTTTGTCTCAGCCCTCTACTTGCCACCTCTGCTGGACAGCTTGGTCTGTTAAAGGAAGTTGAAAAATAACAGCTAGATCTAAAGGTAAAAAATAAAAGTTATTGTTTTGCTAATGCCAGTGGCAGATTGCATAATGTATGTAATTTTTTATTTTGCTCTTAGTAATTCTGGCAGCTTCTTTGTTTTGCCTTACAAAAACACACACAATAAGTAAAATAATTATAAGCAAATCAGAGCAAGAATAAAGAGGTTAAAAAAAAAATCATAAAACAAGGCGAAGAGAAAGGTAATTTAATATAACAGAGAAGGTGAAAAATTGCACAGTGAAAATGTTACAGGAAGACAGCATGATAAAGGTAAAGCTGGTTTGATAAAGTAAAGGCTCTTTAATTTTACCAAATCATTTATTAATGAAAAAAAAAAAACAGGTACAATTACACAGTTGGTCATGGCAGTTACTATACTGCAAAATCCACAGCACAGTTACATCGCCGGCCTCCTATGGCAACTGATTATGATCTAAGGCAAAGCACTCTATCACTCTGTGCCTCGGGCACACAAGACCTCAATCTCTGCGGAGCTTTGTCTGAAAACTGTTTACAGTGCAGAGTGCGCAATCTGTGCTTTACACGCACAACAACCAACTTGGCTGTAAATAATTAAAACAACAGAGATTAAAAAAAAAAAAAAGAAGAAAAAAAACTTTACTGAAGCTTGGCTTATGTAAAAATGTCTAAATAACACAGTGCTGCTGCAGAAAGCTTTGATGTAAAATGGAACAAAGCATGTCCTGAATAAGCAAACTGGTCCTGGGCTTCACAGACCTGGAACAAGCATGAAGTCCCTGAAGTCCGAGAAAACTATAAACTCTGGGTCTGCATACTTGTTTCAAAGTCACTGAGTTATGAAGTCAGAATGACAGAAGGTCAGCAATGTGGCTCCCAATCTACAATCACTGGCTCATTTTAAAACTGAATTCACGGCAATCCAGATGTTAATTCAGCTATGTATTGTCTCATACACCAGTACATGCCTTTTTTTATATGTAATCAGCAAATTTGACTTTGTATCAGCCTCTTGTAGTCCCTGTACAGCAGGGCAGGAGTGTCAGAGGAAGAAGCAGTACAAAGAGTAAAACCAGTTGTGCTGCAGTACTTGCACTTACATTGACTATGCTGATAGTAGGAGAGAGCAGTGCAGAGATGAGCTCATCAGTCTTCTGCTTCACCTTCACTATCCAATCAAAGGGTGAGGAAGGGAGAACACCTGTAAGTGTTACTTAACCGCAGAACAGAGAAATCATGTCTCCTGCCCTGCCAGTGCTGTGCGGTGTCTACAGCCGGCCATTATTGGATCAAAGGCATAAAAAGGATTATGAAGAAACCTGAAACTACATTATACTTTCTTTTAATCATAATTTTACTACTGTAACTTACATCAACACTGTTTCAGAATGTAAGCAAAAAAATCCTGTGCGAAAATCTCGCAATCTACCTCTGCCTTGAGTACTGCTGAAGTTTAAAAAGAAAAAGTTAATGCCAGTGTGTAGAACTGAGCTACTGGGTGACTTCTGTCCTCAGCCAGGATTAAGGGGTTAAAAAGCGTATGTTACCTCATTATTTCACATTCCTGATATGTGCCTGCTGTGCCATGTACTTGTATGAAAGTATATTTTTGTATTGCTTCCTTTGTGTGAAATCCCTGGTGATCCAGCCTCCTGCCAGTCCCCCTGATTTCCTATTTTAAACTGACCACACCAGGGCATGAAAGCACATCCATGCCACTGTGGTGAGTTTCCAGAAGATTTTACTTCCTTCATGACCAGACCATATTTTGCTTTTTGGCACTGTGCTACTTTAATTGGTGGTTGCACGGTTATGCAAGGCTGTACGCAAACAAAATGTTAGGCACACATTTATATCATTTTCACACAAATAGAGCTTTCTTTTGGTGGTATTTGATCACCACTGGGTTTTTTTTTATTATTTATTGCATAAACGAAAAAAGACCGAAAATTTTGAAAGAAAAAAAAAAAAACAGTATTTTTTACTTTCTGCTATAAAACATATCCAATAAAAAAAAATAAATTTAGGCCAAAATGTATTCTGCTACATGTCTTTGGTAACAAAAAACCCGAAAACCCAATAAAATTAGCAAAAAAAGTGTATATTGATTGGTATGTGTGAAAGTTATAGCGTCTACAAACTATGGTATAGATAATGAGACTTCGATAATGCGAAGGGCAATCTGACACTAACTGACACTGGGGGAGAGCCAACTAACTGCCATCTCCAGTGACACCAATAAAGTGATCAGTGCTAATAATATACAGTGTCACTGTACTAATGTCACTGGCTGGGAAGGGGTACACATCTAGGGCGATCAAGGGGTTAAATGTGTGCCTAACAATATTTAGAGAGTGTAATGTGTGCTTTTTTACATTACTGTTGTCTGAAGAGAGCCCTGTATTGTTCACCAACAGAGGGCTCTCTTTTGTCATTCGCTCAGCTGATCAGGGGGTCCCAGCATGCACATGCGGACCTAATAGAAAGATGCAACATGCAGGTACAATAGTGCCTTTACAAGCCAATCTGCCTCAGTAAATGTACTACGGTGGGCCAGCAAGTGATTAACAAATGCTGAGATAAGACATTAGCCACACATACGTAATTATTGAAAAACTGGGACAGAGCATTGTCACCCTAGAACAGGAAGTGGCCGAAGGAGGACATTTATAGCATGATCACCATGCCACATTTTAATGAAAGCTGCAGACTTAAAATATTGAAAATTAGTTTTTAAATTACATTAAAGCTTATGAAATTTTAGCGAATGGGTTTACATATAAAGCACAGGTCCACTGTAATGTAATGGCCAAACTCACTTACCAATAGGGAGGCTCATGTGGAGGAAGGGGCAGAGCCAGAGCTTTCCACAACGCAACGCTGAGTGCGCACAATGACCACGCTCTGAGCACAGAAAACCGCTCCCCAGGGACACTTGGCGTTAAATCCCACCTGCTCAGCGGCCGCATATATGCATAAAGCCGGAGGGAACAGGTTATAGAGGAATGAAAGGCAAAGATACTCACCTCTACTACAACAGACCAACATCCACGGGGTCCTGCGCCGCCATCATATTCTCTGCTTTTTCTAGGTGACGGTCATCAGCCATCCTGATCAGCCAGCGTGGGATGCTGTCACTCCCGTCCACATGCAGGAGTCATCTCAGCATGTGCAGCTCTGTATACATTCTGTAGAAGACTAAGAGCAGGTATGTAGGTCTATTTTATTGCGCATTGTATGTTTATTCTGCAATAAAGTGCCTGCCTGCTCTTAATTTATTTGCCTTTAGTTTCACTTTAAGCTATCTTTACATCTGCTCTGTTCACCGTATGCTCAGTTTCTTTTTTTGTTTACAAACGATTTTATTATTTTTTATGAAATAGGCTGCAAAAAAAACATTACAGCATCAAGTAGAATATAAAACAGAAACAAGGCACATCTGTAATATACATTTCAAAAGGGTACAATCATGTAAGGCATACAAATTAAGTGTATAAGCAAGATAGGTAGGAGGGTAGGCAGAGCAATAATGCTACCAACAGAAAAACACTATCAATTGAATCATGACTATTCATTATTCAGATGTCTGAGTTTTCCAAACTTCCCAATTTTTGTCAAATAACTGCATCCTATCCAGTAACGTATAACGAATTCTCTCCATGAGCATCCCTGCATCGACTCTTTGCAAAACTGAGGCCAATGGTACCGTAGGCGATCTCCAATGCAGGACAATGGCCCACAGGACAGAAACACAGATGGTATGGATTAGCCTCATAGCCCCAGTCTGTATTCCCGAGATGCGGGCTCCCAGTAGGCAAGAGTGCATAGACAGATGCACTGGGGACCCTATGCTCAGTTTCAATTGACTAATTGACAGGTTTAGTTTAACCACTTCAATACCAGTATGTTTCTTCATTTCAAAAAAACTGTGGCAAAAATTAGATCACCTTGTTTTCCAAAAAGGGGACATTTTAAGGGTTTTTGTACTGTCCTGGCATTTTTGTTATTTATACTAGAAAGTAAACTGTTTTCCAAACTTTTGTTCTATTTTCCTTTATGTCAAAAAGAACAAACAAACATACAAAAAAAAACCCCAATAATTATTAAATACCACCAAATAAAAGTTAAATTTGTTTTATGAAAAGGATCTAAAATTCACTTGGGTACAGTGTTGCATGAAGAGGAATTGTCAGTCAAACTATCACAGTGCTGAGAACTGACCTTATAATAAAGGGGTATATACAGGCTGCTACCGATGTGGTTAAATTCTGCAAAATAAAAACACTACCTGTCCAATGTTCTCTTTGACATGAGAGTAAGGGCAGCTAAATAGTAGGCCCGGCTCAGTCACAGCCTTGGAAGGAACAGGGCCCCCCTGGTGCACAGACAATGAAAGCAGCTGAGCGGCTGACACGGGGAGCCATAACTTCTGAAGTACATCTCAATATGGAGCAATCTCGGTTTCAATTGAAAAGCAGAGCCGTGAAAACATACATAATGCTTCTCTATCATGTCCTTCAGGGTCATATTTTACCTTCAGCCAGAGAGATAGATCAGGAGAAAATACTGACAATTGCGATATAACAAAGAAATATGATTAGGAATACACTGCGGAGACATTTTGTTCAGTTCTAAAAGCAAACACCGGTGTGGTGGGCGAGCCATTTTTCATGGGAAGCATTACAGGCAGCCTGACAGTAAAAGTGTCTGCTTTATTTATGAGGGAGGGATTTCATTTGCAGCGAATAAAGAAGAGCGCGAGACGCTGTTTTTTGATCTCTCGTGCCGATTTCGGAGGTAAATTCAGCACAGCAGATTGGTATAATTCACCTCTTGCTGCTCCATTTTATACAGGAAATATCAGTAGGCCACAGAGGACTTTCTGACTGAAAGTGCTTGGGAAAAAAGGTCCTTCACATTATCAGCGCATGCAAGAAAATAGTGAGAATTTTATTGGTTTTCTAAAGTAATACACACCATTCTGTACGGACATTTCTTGTGACAGCAGGCTCAAAATAGTAGAACAATGGGCCTAATGTTTTAAACCTACCCTCTAAAATCTGATACAAATTTTACCATAAGAGATAAAAAGCAGCGCCATCTTAGTGTAGTATGATAATAAAATAATAAAACAGCTTTATTCACAAGTATAACAACTTACAGGAACAGTAATTGTAGCAGGCATGTAGAATCCTACTGCTGTGTTCACATCCAGCCTCTGTGGGAAAGGACAGCTTGTCTGGGCCAATCTGGTGGTTTCCAAACCTCCCTGGTTGGTGGGAATCTGACGTTACTTTTGTTTTTTGATGTGTTGTTTTTCGATGCGTTACTTTTGATATATATTTTTTCTGCTGTTTTGATACATTCCAGTCTAAATATGTATTTTTTTTGTGATTTTCTGTAATTGTTTGTATTTTATCCCAAGTAGACATGCATTTTGTTTTTTTTTTGTGTATGTGGTTTTTGCATATATTATTATTTAAATTTTGATTATTTACAAATGTGGCTTCTTAGCCCATATATTCTTGGGATATTTACTCGCTTTTATCTGTGTTTGTGTATATGTTATTCTATTTATCATTTTTTCATAATTATTTTTATCCATTATTCTTTTTCTCTTTCTTTGTTTCTCCTTTTATTCCACTTTGCTTTCCTTTTTCTTTTCCTCCTTTCTTGTTCTCTGAGATCACTATTTTTGATACAATGGTTTTTTAGTAGGCGTACCCTCAGGATTCAGGAGTGCTGATTAGGACAGGTGTTCTTTATTAACTAATACCTATATAAAGACAGAACTTTTGTTGTTTTCTTTGTTATGATTCAGCACGAGATCGTGTGAAACGCGTTAACAGATCCTGTATTCATGTCCTGGTGTTTTGTGTGTCCTATGGATCAATAAATACACACTATATTCATCTATCCTCTGGTGTGCAGCTGACCCTTTTTCCTAGGGTATCTGACGCTGACACCTGGCGACGTCACAACCGGAGCACAAGACAGACGGGGCGCATTCGGAGCATGTGTGCTCCTTCATCAGGCCATGCAGTGGCCATATTGGAGTATGCCAATATGGGCTGAGCCAGAGGACAACAAAGCCAAGCGGGCCAAATAAAGAGTTATATTCCAAATAAGCCTAGTCCACCGCTCATTTATCTGGGTTGTGCCCCAGAGCGGCCGGATGTGAATAAAGCAGTGGGATTCTACATGCCTGCTACAGGTACCGTTTCTGTAAGCTGTTACACATGCGAATAAAGCTGTTTTATTATCATACTACACTCAGACGGCGTTGCTTTTTTTTGTCTCTTTTGGATCTCTACAGAGCTGCTTCTAACTCCTACAGCTGGCTGCCATCTCACAGACCTTTTAGCTACAAATATCTGGAAAAGTTTTTAATTTTAACTTAAACAAAAAAACAAAAAAAAAAACAAACAAACCAAACAATTGGGAGTTTATAATATTTTTGTCCCTCTATCTATAGCACATGTGGTTGAGCTGACCTCCAGATATTTGCAGCACAATTGGTTGAGCGTGGAGTTTTACTCTTTAGTGCTACACTTGCAAACAACAAATAAGGCACATATGTTGCAACCCCATGCACATCAGGAGTAGGAGATCCTATTTAGTTTTTTTGTTGTGAAGGGTCAGGGTTACTGCAATTAATATACAGCTAGTGTTTTAAAAAGACAAATGAAGTTGAAGAGATACTCATTAACATTTGCCAGAAAAAAAAAATTTCAGCTGGATACACTAAGGCCAGGTTCATACTGGTGAAGCGCAGGTTTTTTGTACATTTTACCCACGATCTCATGGACTCCTATTAGGTTGTGCTTTTTGCCATGTCTTCTGAAAGCAAACCAAAGATGCAGCATTCAGAAATGTGGTGTTGTTTCAGAAACTGCAGCAAAAACACGTGAACTAATAGAAATCCATGGGACCACAGCTACGACAAATGGTAAAACGCACAGCAACTGCAGTACACCAGTGTGGCCCTAGTAGGTAAAAGATACGTACAGTTTTATTAATATACACCAAGTTGCAACCGGATTCAGGCATTACAGTATAACTAAAGGCAAAGCTTCTTTTTTTTTTTGGATAGATTGGAGAGGGATTTGAACACCTGTCTCTTTTTATTACTGTCTGTACCCTCGTTGAGGAGATTTACCCTCTCTATTTGTCCTGTTTATCATTATAATTGAAAGTGATAGTAAAAGGAAATCCTACATTTTGTGTTGTCCCCAGAAAATTAATAGGAGGGGAAATCTTCCAATGGGGACACTAGTTCTGGTGACATGGGGGTCACCAAGGAATCCCCTTAATTTGCAGGTTTTTCCTCTCACTTCCTGTTTGGCTATGGGGCAGGAAGTGAGGGAAAATCTCCGCAATGGAGAAAAAAGATCAGATGGGTTATACAGTGCATACAGAAAGTATTCACAGCGCTTGACTTTTGCCACATTTTCTTATGTTACAGCCTTATTCCAAAATGGATTGAATTTATTTTTTTCCTCAACATTCTACAAACAATACCCCATAATGACAATGTCCAGAGTGCTCTGGAACAGGTTTTCATCAAGGATGTCTCTGTACATTGCTGCATTCATCTTTCCTTCAATCCTGACAAGTCTCCCATTTCCTGCCGCTGAAAAACATCCCCACAGCATGATGCTGCCACCACCATGCTTCACTGTAGGGATGGTATTGGCCAGGTGGTGAGCGGTGCCTGGTTTCCTCCAGACATGACATTTGGCATTCAGGCTCAATCTTTGTTTCATCAGACCACAGAATTTTGTTTCTCATGGTCTGAGTGTCCCTCAGGTGCCTTTTGGCAAACTCCAGGCAGGCTGCTATTTGCCTTTTACTGAGGAGTGGATTCCTTCTGGCCATTCTACCATACAGGCCTGATTGGTGGAGTGCTGCAGAGATGGTTGTTCTTCTGGAAGGTTCTCCTCTCTCCACAGAGAAACCCTGGAGCTCTTTCACAGTGACTTGGTTACCTCCCTGGCTAAGGCCCTTCTCCCTCAATCGCTCATTTTGGCCGGGCGGCCCGCTCTACGCAAATTCCTGGTGGTTACAAACTTCTTCCATTTACAGATAATGGAGGCCACTGTGCTCATTGGGACCTTCAATGCTGCATAACTTTTTCTGCACCATTTCCCAGATCAGCTCCTTGATACAATCCTGTCCTGGAGGTCTACAGACAATTCCTTGGACTTCATGTCTTGGTTTGTGCTCTGACATGCACTGTTAACTGTGGGACCTTATATAGACAAGCTTATGCCTTTCCTAACTATGTCCAATCAATTGAATTTCCCACAGGTGGACTCCAATCAAGTTGTGGAAACATCTCAAGGATGATCAGTGGGAACAGGATGCACCAGAGCTCAATTTTGAGTGTCATGACAAAGGCTATGAATACTTATGTACATGTGGTGTTTTTTTTTTAATAAATTGCAAAGATTTCAAAACAAACTTCTTTCACATTGTCATTATGGGGTATTGTTTGTAGAATGTTGAGGAAAAAAAATAATTGAATCCATTTTGGAATAAGGCTGTAACATAACAAATGTGACAAAAGTTAAGCGCTGTGAATACGTTCTGGATGCACTGTAACCCTCACTTGCTCTATCCAAAATGAAAAAAAAATTGCTTATAGTTCTACTTTTCATTTTATTGTCATCATTAAGGGGTGAACTAGAGCACTGCTACATGATTTAGTGTTTTAGGGATCATTCAGATGGGATTAGACCTTTCCTTTGTGTAGAGCCGCTAGCTGATGTGTTTTCATGCACCTCAGAGCTGTGCCCAGGCCCATAGAAGTGAATGCACATGCAGAGTTTGACATGAAGGGAGGAATGGGTGCACAGACCTAAAGGCAGACACTGTGCGTTTGGATCTATACACCCGTTCCTGCCCACACGTCAAATTTTGACGTGTCATTGTGTCCATGCAGCTGCTGCGTATCCATCCACTTCTATGGACTGCCTTCACACAGCTCTGAGGAGGATGTGCACACATCTTCCAGCGGCTCTGCACAGAGGACAGGACTAATCACACGTCTGAATGAGCTCTACATGTATGTGTGTAAAGCATCTGTTCACTGAGTAGTTGTAAAAGAAAAGTGTTGGTTTTTACGTTGTTTTATAATCAACTTTCTGTTAAAGGGCTACATTGCTCTGCCTCCCAATCGTTCCTGAACATTGTCACCCTTTCACACAGTCTCCCATAGGAGACTATGAGTGACCATGCACAGGCATGGTCCACTGCTGTCACCTTCATAGCTAGGCATTTCAAGCTAAGCATATGAAGCACAAAGACATAGGCAGATGTCACTTCACTGACAATCAAATGTCAAAGTGGTCGGTTTCTTGAGCAATACAGTCAGCTAAAGTTATATGGAGATCTATGCTTCTCCTTTAAATAGCCGGCCACTGTTGGTCAGTGGAGCTGCCCACTACAACATAATAAACGGCCAATAGGAAAATTAGAAGGCTAGGGCAAAACCAAGTCTGACTTATTCAGAGCACAAAGACATAGGCAGATGTCACTTCACTGACAATTAAATGTCAAAGTGGTTGGTTTTTCGCGCAATACAGGCAGCTAAAGTTATATGCAGATCTATGCTTCTCCTTTAAATAGCCGTCCACTGTAGATCAGTGGAGCTGCCCACTACAACACAATAAACGGCCAATAGGAAAATTAGAAGGCTAGGGCAAAACCAAGTCTGATTTATTCAGAGAAACTTAAAGTGGTTATAAATCCAGAAAACAACATTTAATATACTGCAACTTACCAATTCTTAGATGTGATGGCTGCATTTGTTTTCCTTTTTAGGCTCTTTCTTCTGTTTACATCTAGTGATCCTGCCATTGAGTCTGATGTTTTTCAAAAGAAGCAGCTCTCCAGCAGAGTGTATCAGTTACAGTTACAGTAATGAGACAAACCATTCAACTCTAGCAGGGGTGCTTACAATGATCAGCTTTTATGTAAAACCTTTATCCCCAAAGGAAAAAACTGTTTGCTGTAAATGCTTAAAATGTATTAGCTGGAGTTTGGCTTCAGTTTATTCAGTGTAACTAAAACTGCTAATACATCTAAACACTACCCTCCCCCCCCCCCCGACTGACAATGTTGTTGTCTAAAGGTGCCCCCTGTGCTTCTTCATCCAGAATGGGAACATTCTAATACAGGAGGTGTGTTACTGATCAGGTCACCAGGTGAAAACAGTAGAACAAAAAAAATACTAAAAATAAAACAGATTTGGTTTTGGATCCAATACAGCTTTAAGATTTGCAAAGTTTATCAAAATAAGAAAAATGAAAGCCAAAATCTGGGCAGATATAAAAGATGCGATTCAATGCAGTTCTGGAAGTGATTGTAAATTCTTGTTTATTTTTTACTTTTAAATACCAAAACAGGTTTACACTTATCTGATCTGTACAATGGTTTTGTACAGAGGAGCTCCAAACCTCCTCCCCCAGGGTCCCCTGCCAGCGCTTCTGGCTCCTCCCCTCTGCCGAGTGCCCAATAGAAAGCCACTTTCTATAGGGGAACTTGTGTGGGCTCGCTCCCGAGCCTAGCTGTCTGCGTTTATTGCCACAGACAGCGGGAATCAGCCGAGGGAAGTACTTATAACCATCTGCATGCAAATACTGCTAGTCTAGGAAAGCCCAATCCTCCAGACTGAAATCCACCCAACAAGGCATTGAAGGATTGAAGGCAAGAGTCAGCCCACTGCTTTCACCAGGGCTGGTGAGAGGAGTGCTTGGGCAGGGTGATGGTTACGTTTTCAGGAACCTAGGTACCTCTAATAAGCCATGATCTGCTTGAAATGCATAGAGAAGCACAGACACCCAGTGATATCACTGGGTCTAAAATAAGGTATGTAATAAAAACAAAGTTTCTTTTAAAAAATGTCATTGTCCTGCTGATGATGAGGAGGAAGCAACCAGGAAAGAACGTAAAAGCATATTAAACTTCAGCTTTAAAACTTTAAGTGTCAAATTATTAAACATTTTAATAACAAAAACTGGAGAGCAACATGATTTAGACACTTCCAGTCTGCCAAACCTGTGCAAATACAGTATGTTGTACACGACTGCTCTAAAGAAAACAGAAAAAATGCTTACTAAAAAGTTTCTGGGAGAAAAATGATTCCACGTTACTCTTTCAACCTCTCCGCTGAATCGCCATGTTCGGTGGTTTTCCTGGGGACTTCTGCAGTCGTACAATATTACTGATCTGAGGAGTAAAGAACAGATAATACAAGATAAATATTTCGCAATATTATTTATTTACCTGTCAGAAGGCTTCATGTATCCTAACACTTGTCTTTCAGACACAGGACATTTTTTTTCACTCCTGGATTCCTTTTTGCTCATGCCAGGAAAAAAGCAACTTAAAAATGTGTGCATCAAGGTGTTTGGGTATTCATTGATTTCATTGGCCAAAATTTTATTTATTCTGGCCATTGAAATGAATGTATGCTAAAGTGCTAAATTCGCCTAGCATTTAGATTTCTTTTCTTCTGCCCAAACGCACAAATTATGTTTTTTGCAAATACCTATGTGTACATGGACACATAGGCTAACAATGAAGTTCGATACAGGGTGAAAAATTAGAAAAAAAAAAAAAAAAAGTAAAAGACAGACAAGTGTTTGTAGAAGAAGTATTTTTTTTTTTTTAGTGCTGTGTGCATGAGGCCTTAAAATTAAGGTGTTTCAGCTACACAGACTGACTAATAAATCCAGAAAGCATATATGGGATGTCAAAGCAGTGCTACTTATACAGGTGACAGGACATTTTGCCTTGTCATGCAGTCGGTCTGCACTAGAATAACCGCCCAGCACAGTATCAATGCACCTGTGGAAATGAACCCAAAAAGGATGGAAAAAAAACAAAAAAACATTCAACATGAAAATTCTACAGCAACACAATTTTAGAACATGCAGAATCCTGAGCACAAAAAGCAGACTAGAGAGTGTGAGCTACGCATTTCAGATCCGACACCTCTGTGCTCCATGTGACAGGGGACGGAGCACAGCCTGATTTATTACGCCGCTCATGGAGAAATAATATTCACATTCCACCAAGAGACAGGCTGTACTAGATAAATGTTCTAACAACAACAGCACGGGCCCATCTGCTGCCAAGGTAGACGAGGTCCCAGGCGAGCGGCGGTTCACACTGTCAGCGCACTCGATGACAGAGAAGTCACATCCTGAAAATTGCATTCAAGGTCCATCCAGCACAATTAACAGATGGCATGGGCTATTTATGGATCCTATCTTTGTATTGATAGCAATTTTGCCTTTGGTTATCATTGAAAAATGGTTGCTATTCCAAGATTGAAATAAATATGCACTAAAGTGGAATTTACAGAGACAGCTCCACACAAACTGTTGACATGCATTTTAAATCGGTGTCCTATATAGAGGACATTTGAGTGAACATGCAGCAATTTGTGTTTAAATTTGCACCATTGTTGGGAACACTGTCGGGGGCTGTGTACATTGGTGCATTCTGTTAATGCACTGTGAAACAAGAGCATACATTACTGCAACACACAGTAAGGGGTATCTCCTAGATTGTAAGCTCCAAGGAGCAGGGCCCTCCTTTCCCTCTTGTATTGAACTGTATGGTTGCTGTATTGTCTCCCGTTATATTGTAGAGCGCTGAGCAAACTTATGGCATTATATAAATCCAGTATAATAATACTGCGGTGCAATATATTGCCATTCATTTTAAAGATCACCCCAACACACTGTGAGACACGTGTTGTAATGCGCCACCACGCACAGACGTGAATGATCTGTGCATCGTGTTAAGAAAAGCGTGGCAAGCAGCATCATTGATTAGGCTTCTTCATGCAATGCAGGTAAATTGTGATATAAAACACAACTCACAGGTGTGAGCAGACCCCAATACTCCACATACATCTCCCTCCCGCTTGCTCCAGGGATTTAATATTTATCTATACCCAAAATTATTCTGTATTAGCCAGCATCATTCAAACCACTTCCTCTGTGCCCAGGTCATCTTGAACCTTTCCCAACCTGTGAATGGACAGTGTAAGGAGAAGCAGCGGCTCATCACTGTGCTGCTTCTCCTAACAGCATGCTTATTGTCAGTACATGAACTTATTGACTCCCGTTGCTGCTTTTTACTCTCACACTCCAGCCCTGTTGTACAGGAACTGTAACATACCAGATCCAACTAAGGTACTTACACTGCTAGCATTTAATGTGTATTAATAATGACAGCAACAAGTTAATTTGTGTCTTTTATATCTGTCAAGCTTTAAAATAGATGTTTGGCCATACTTCTCTTGTGGGTCACAGGAGTACACTTTCTTTTATACTCCTGCTGATACTAACAGGGTAGCACAATTTGCTTTGAATTACTCCCTAAGGGTAGAGAGTGGTGTTCCTCCCCCAGAAAGGTTAAGATGCATCCAGTATAAGGACACTTTGCTGTGGTGAATACACAATCCACCTTGAGAGTTCTTTCTATATATCTCACCAGGGAGGAGAATATGTTTTGTCTGTGAATAATGCATGGATATATTCCACTGGAGCCATGAACAATGATTAAAATGAATGGATTCTATATATAACCTACTTTGATGATTTTTCAGTTTCCTGAACCTGGTTATGAAATCACCGACTATGGAAGTATGTATTCTTTGAGCATATGGATCCCGCTACCTTCAACCCAGCATTCAAAAGAGCCATAAAACAGCATCATTGAAAAGTCCTTGCCACTAGAAAACTGTGTGCGGCTGAAGGAATTAGGCCAATGTGAAATCTGTGTTTTTGTTCATCTTCCAGGAAAGGTATAAGAAATAGGATTTTCCATTATAGATCTCCATAACAAGTAGAAGGATCCTGAGCTGACATAGAAAGTTTAAAGGCTAAGTTCGCCTTTTATTAAAAAAAAAAATAATAATAATAAATTGTCATCTTTTTGCAGGTAAAAAAAATGTGCACTGATTTTTTTAGGGTCCTTTCACATGGGTTCCGTATGTCCATTTTTCCGTTTATAAATGAAAATGGACACCCATGTATTTCTATGGACTATCGGATGATCATCTGTTTCTATCCGTTAATGTAAGCATCCGTTAACATCCTTTTTTTTTTTGACCGGAAGAAAACCATATTTTTCTTCTGTAGAAAAAAAAAAAAACAGAACGGACAAAAAAACAGATGTAAACGGACGAAAAACAGGTAAACGGACATACGGTCCATTTTTGCACCTGTTATTGCATTGGTAAAGGATGTAAAAAACGGATGAAAGCTGATGTAAAACTTTCTTTGAAAAAACTTGACTGAAACGATTTAAAAAAATGGAACGCCCGTGTGAAAGGACCCTTACTCTGCAGTCTGGAAGGTTTGGTTCACATCTGTGCGGGTGGTGCTGCTGCAGGACCCGCACAAATACCTGCAGCCGCACCACACAGACAAAGGAATGTGGGACCCGCAGGCAGGAGCCATTAATTCTAATGGCGTGCCGCCCGCACTGGAAATCAAAACCATACTGGGAACCTCGGCTTCCATGCAGGCTGCGATTTTCCAAGTAGTGCATGGACTTCTTCCATGCGTTTCCCGAGGCATGTGAGTCCATTCAAATGAATGGGCTCTAATGCCCGCGCAAATCGCAGGCCGCACATATGTGAACCGGGGATAACGCAATCTGCTGACTGTTGATGCAATGCAAGGATCCTCTAGACACTGAGAACAGTTATCTGCCTATGCTTTGTATGAACACACAGTCATAGAATGGAAGAGAAGAATAAATGAACTACAAGAGTGCTCACCAGCACCGTCACACTTCACTGAGAACTACAAGCCACTGGACGTGGTGGTCAATGGTAGCTGTAGTTTATTCATTCACAGAACTCTGAGTGATTGACACAGTCATGTGGGTGGAGTCTTGCAAAGCCATTTGTTTTGTTATAAAACTGACAGCAGATGTAGGGAGAAGATCCCTTGCCTGCTGTCACAGGGAGAGGAGGATCGGGGGGAGGAAAGGCAAGAGCTGGAACGGGTTACATTTTCCACCCTAAATACGGGTGGAACAGGTAACATGTTTCAAATGTGAACGTATCCTTTAATTAAGTGTCAAGTTGTAGAATGCTAGGATGGAGGGTTTTTATGGGGAACAGAATACCATTTGACTGTGATCTCTTCCTGCACCCAGAGCTGCGCTCCAGGGATTTCCTGCTGCTGCCTGTATAGCAGATGTTTTTGGAAGAGAGTTGTTATTTATAATTTGGAGGTTGTGTCCAAGGGGCATAAGATATGGAATGGAGCTGATCTGGTGGATAGAAGCGAATAAAATCAGGAACGCCTTTGAGAGTGGATGTGTGAGACAGCTTCCTTGTAATATTCTATGGGCTTTATCAGACCTCTTATAACTTGGAGGTGAGCAGAATCACTTACAAGATTGTGGTGGTGTTGAAGGACAGAAGAAGGACCTCACTGGGCTCATGTATAAAATAATAAAATATATAGTGCGCTCGTCATAGAAGATAAAAACTGAGTCACGGAATATTTGGAAATGAATAGGTGGACCATAAAATAATCTTTACACATCTATTGCATTATTGAATTTAATTTATTTCACAAGACTGGATTACATTTTTTAGATAGTAAAAACAATTTTTTGGTTTGTTGATTAGCGCTGCACAGTTCTATTTGATATACCATATATTGTTTTTAACTTTTGTATAATAAATGGTTCTTTCTGTAGACTGCTTGCCAACACTGGTTTTTACTTTCATTGTATATGTATTGTATAATATCCGTGGTAGTCCATTAGCAGTAGTAATGTTTTTTTTTTATTATTATTAATATTTTTGGTGTAGTTTGTCTGCTGAGGACTACGGATGTATGTGGTGGCTGTGAGGTCTTCCCTTTGGATGTGATGTTGAAATATGCGAAATATCAATGTAAGCTTTGCAGATCTTTAAAAATAAACAGATGATTTAGAACGTACTGCTACAGACATATGTATGACATTTTAGTGAAAGATGTCCTTTCACATCAGATATACTTACTTGTCAAAGGAGCCAGATATAAGTGTCTGTGCCTCAAAGGGATGGAACTGTAGTGTTTGTACCTACAAGATAAAAATTCATTAGCCCCAGACAAAATCTAACAAGTGCATCAGAGAACAATGTTACTTTGCCCTGAATGGTAGACAATGTTACTTTGAATGGGCAAAGCAACAGTCTCCCTTTAAAAGGGACATCTGCCACTAATGGAAGGGGGTCCCACTGTTCTTACTAAAGGTAATCACTAACTACTAAAGGGGTTATTACTTTTGACAATCATTTTTAGTAAATTACAGTAATTTCCTTTTTAGGTCAAATGCCTTTATCCATATTCAGTATTTATATGCAAGCCAAGCTGACAGGCAAAAGCGACAGTTAAGGGGGTTGGTATAAACCACAATACTCAACCTTTGTTATAGTTTATACCCTTTTTCCCCAAAAGGAAGTTGCTCTGTTTAAAAAGTGTTAGCTGGAGTTGAACTTGTATTTATCATTTAAAGTGGTTGCAAACCCTTACGTATACCCAGTGAAGTGACTTCATCTTTGTATGATACACAATTATGAAATCAATCCTCCTACATAAGTTGTATCTGTTTCTCAGCTCTGAAAAGCAGGGGGCAGAGATATTAAGTTACATAAGTGAGGAGCTCTGTGAGCGGATTGAAGGGAAAGGACACATCCCCTTCACACAGCACACAGGAACAGAGCTGGGGCTGTCAATCACAGGCTGTGCCCTTCCATATCACCACTTTTCTCGTGGTGTCATGAAAACTTGTCAGAAGTGACTCATGCTGATAGCAGGAGAACACTTGATACTCTGGAACGAGACAAGTACACACCGTAGAGGGATATTTTTTGTTCATATTTCATGTCTGAGGTTTACAACCACTTTAAATTCCATTTTCATTATTCACCTGCAATGTATCTTTAAACTTGCTAGAAAATGAGACTGCTCCAGGAGAATGAATGCCCTAGAACAGCCCCCCTCCCCTCCTTGTGCGCTATAACATTCTCCTCTTCTAAAAGTGTCTTATTACTGTCTGTGCTGACCCAGCTCCCTTCACCACATAAGCTCTCATGTAGTTGCTGGGGAAAGAGAAAATTATTATTATTATTATACAGGATTTATATAACACAAACAGTTTGCACAGAGCTTTACAACAGTACAGTTACAATACAATTGAATACAGGAGGAATCAGAAGGTTCTGCTCGTTAGAGCTTACAATCTACAAGGGGAGGGTCATGTGATACAAAAGGTAATAACTTTGGGGGATGAGCCGATAGAGAAAATACATGCACAGTTGTAAAGTGGAGGCAGGATAGGCTTCTCTGAAGAGAAAGGTTTTCAGGGATCGCCTAAAAGTGGACAAAGTAGGAGATAGTCTGACAGATTGGGGTAGGGAATTCCATTGGATGGGAGAGGCTCAGCAGAAGTCTTGCAGGTGAGCATGGGAGGAGGTGACCGGGGAACTAGAGTGCAGGTCTTGGGAGGAACAAAGAGTGCGATTTGGTTAGTATTTTGAGAATAAGTTAGTGATGTAGCTGGGGCCCAAGTTGTGGATGGCTTTGTAAGTTGTTGTTAGTATTTTGAGAAAAGGGGAATACGGTGGAGGGCTACTTGATGGCCAAACGCAGCAACAATCTTAGGGCTACTGGATAAATCTACACAAGGGAGGCTTTTACGGGTAAATAACAAGCATGAATTGTGTTAAATGCACATATGTTATGCTGAAATCTTTGTATAAATAAATGGTAACAGAGTGATAAAAAGTAACCAGTCATCATAAACTGTATGTCTGTTGTACCTTGTCGGTGTGCATTGTAAGGTTGGCAGCTGGTTTACCCACGGACAGATCCCAGAGGAGAACGGTGTTATCTTCAGAGGCACTGGCCAGGACGTTTCTGGATAGAAAGAAAGAACGAATGGTCATTAGTATAGGTGATATGAAGATGGCTTGGGAAGATCAAAAAATTAAAAAAAAAAAAAACACAGGATTTTTGGGATTCCTGGAAAAAAGTAATCCCTACAATGGTTGGTAAAAGCAGGAAAGAGTCCAGGGCACTGGTTAAAACACTTCAAGATGAACAAAAGCAAGAAATCATGCCATGTGTTCTTCATGTGCCCTAGATCATCCTGGCTCCCAGTAGTTTCATGGGCTGCTATAGTGACAGCTAAGTCTATGTTTAAAATCCAGCCATGTACAGTACTATTTCAGACACGCAGATTTAAGATCAAACACTATAATGCAAGAAAAAAAAAGCATGGAAATACAATAATTATAATAAACATTTCCTGGAATAAAAGGGAGGATATTAAAAGCAGATTTTCCTCCCCATCAGACACGGATCTAAAATGTGCTTTTCATCAAGCAAATTGCATGAAATGTCTCTTAATGGATTGCAAAAAGCAAAAGAAGACAAGCCATCAGTCAGAATTAAATAAGTGCTTTCAGTGTACAGTAATATAAATATATTGGAAGTAAAAGCTACTGAATGTTTAATGGTTTATGCTTGATGCAACTACCTATGTGGAAATAACTACAACCTTTACCCTGTAGGTGAACCAGAATGCAGGGCTGTCTATAAAGCGAGTATCTACTCTCCTCACAGTTTCACACCAGTCAATACACAAAAGTATGGAGTTCCACAGAGAAGAGTGCTACCTCCACTGCAAAATATGGTCTTTTAATGCATTTTTATATTTAAAAAATTAACTTCTCTAATTTGTTTCATTTGATTTTGGTAAATATACCACTGAACGAGTTTTGTTATATTGGATCACCAAGCACAAAAATGTCTGTTGATCCTGCCAGATACCCAGTACTATCCTGGGTACTATAGAGGGTTATCTCAAATAATGTTATCAACCCTGCAACCAGCAAACTTTTGTGAACTACAGAACACCCCCCTTATGTTAGGGAGATGGAGAGGGTAGGTGTTCTGTAGTCCCAAAACAGTTCTTGTCCTTTGGTGACTGAGAACTTCTAGTGGCAGGAAGGAAATACAATGGGGAACCTACTATAAGCCAAGTATTGCAGAAACACTTATTTTTTACCTTGCCGGACGTTTCTATTTTCTCAGAAAACATGTCTTAGATTAATCTTTTTTTTTTTGTTACTCTGTGCTTGGCCCATACTTGTAAAAGCATTTCAAGGGCAGGGGAATTTTCAAGAGTGCAGTTCAGGATCCAACTCTACTCCACAGGTAGAAAAGGAATTTTGACTTTCTTGTAAATTCCATATCTTTGGAGTACAGCACAGGACACAGGCAGAGTATTCATATACCATGAGTTATTGGTGTGTACCTTCAAATAAGTGGATTCTGGAAAAAAGTTTGAGGACAACACCTGGGCACCTCCCTTATAACTCCATTAGTCCTCAGTTTTGTAGCAAGCAATGCAGACTACCAAGGAGAGTGGTCTGTGTCTTGTACTGTACTCCAAGATATAAAATTTACAAGTCAAAATTCCACTTATCCTAAAGCAGTATTAAACCCAAAACCAAAAATGTAATATATTGCAACATACCAGTCCTTAGATGTGATGGCTGCATTGGTTTTCTTTTTGTTAGGCTTTTTCCCCTCTGTTTACACCTGGTATTCTAGTCAGTAACACAACTCCTGTATTATAGTACCTGTACTCTGGATGAAGGGGCACATGGGGAAAATTTGGACAGCAGCATTGTCACAAGGAGGAGGGCAGTGTTAGATAAGTACTAGCAGATTTACATACACTAACAAATTGAAACCAACCTCCACCAAACATTTTATAAGCAGTTACAGCAAACAGTTTTTTTTTCCTATTGGGATAAATGTTTTACATAAATAAATGAAAGCTGATCATTTTATGTACCCCTGTCAGTGGTAAATGGTTCGCCTCAACTCCCTAATTACTACATATGCAAAACAACTTGTTCTTTTGAAAAACAACAGACTAGAATAACAAATGAAAATAAAAGAAAGCAAACCTGAAAAAGAAAATAAATGCAGCCATCACATTTAGGAATTAGTAAGTTGCAATAAAATAAATGTTTGCTTTTGATTTAATACCGCTTTAATCATGCAGTTTGCTGCAATTATGATTACTGTTTTCCACTCTTGCTCTATTTTCTGGAGCAAATGAGGCAGAATTTACTCTGGAGGGAAGGAGTAAATCAGCTTGAACTGCAACTGGGAGAATAAGGCCCAGTTCAGAACTGTGTGACCCGCGTTCTATGAGTAGGACAGCCCATCCATTTCAATGGGCTGCCCTACCTACAGAAATACAGGGAAAGAAGTTCTAGACCAGGGGTGGGCAAACTTTTTGACTTGAGGGCCGCAATGGGTTCATATATTGGACCCGGGGGCCGGACCAAGAGTAGATGAATGATGTGTATGTGTCATCCATAGTAAGTATAGTAATATTCCCCCATAGTAAGCATAGTAATTAATCCCCCATATAGTAATTCACCCCCCATATAGTAATTCGTCCCCCATATAGCAATTCGTCCCCCATATAGCAATTCATCCCCCATATAGTAATTCATCCCCCATATAGTAATTCATCCCCCACATAGTAATTCATCCCCCACATAGTAATTCATCCCCCATATTAATTCATCCCCCATATAGTAATTCATCCCCCATATAGTAAGTCCCCCATATAGTAAGTCCCCCATATAGTAATTCATTCCCCATATAGTAAGTCCCCCATATAGTAAGTCCCCCATATAGTAATTCATTCCCCATATAGTAAGTCCTCCATATAGTAATTCATTCCCCATATAGTAAGTCCCCCATATAGTAATTCATTCCCCATATAGTAAGTCCCCCATATAGTAATTCATTCCCCGTATAGTAAGTCCTCCATATAGTAATTCATTCCCCATATAGTAAGTCCCCCATATAGTAATTCATCCCCCATATAGTAATTCATCCCCCATATAGTAATTCATCCCCCATATAGTAAGTCCCCCATATAGTAATTCATTCCCCATATAGTAAGTCCCCCATATAGTAATTCATTCCCCATATAGTAAGTCCTCCATATAGTAATTCATTCCCCATATAGTAAGTCCCCCATATAGTAAGTCCCCCATATAGTAATTCATTCCCCATATAGTAAGTCCCCCATATAGTAAGTCCCCCATATAGTAATTCATTCCCCATATAGTAAGTCCCCCATATAGTAAGTCCTCCATATAGTAATTCATTCCCCATATAGTAAGTCCCCCATATAGTAAGTCCCCCATATAGTAATTCATTCCCCATATAGTAATTCATTCCCCATATAGTAAGTCCCCCATATAGTAAGTCCTCCATATAGTAATTCATTCCCCATATAGTAAGTCCTCCATATAGTAATTCATCCCCCATATAGTAAGTCCCCCATATAGTAATTCATCCCCCATATAGTAAGTCCCCCATATAGTAAGTCCCCCATATAGTAAGTCCCCCCTGTGTCAATTCACTTACCTTTGCTCCGCGCGTTCCTCTCGTATTCCCGCGCCGTTCTGGTCTTCAGGGAGGACTGTGAGAGAAGAGTTCGTCACGCTGCCCCGCCTACATCCAGGCTGCCCCGCCTACATCGTGACAGCTGCAGAGTCCTGACGCCCGAGAGGAGGGAGGGGGCGGCCATCCGAGAGGAGGGGAGGGGAGAGGAGGAGAAGAGGAGAGGAGGCCGCCCGCCCGCCCGAGAGGAGGGAGGGGAGCGGGCGCCCGGCACGCATCTAAGTTTGTAAAGAGCCGCGGCTTGCCGACCACTGGCCTTGCGGGAGCCTAGCTCCGCGGGCCGGATTAAAAGGTCCGCCGGGCCGTATACGGCCCGCGGGCCGTAGTTTGCCCATTGCTGTTCTAGACCCTTTTTCAAAATCAAGCCACATGAACTCACATGGTGCTGTGGAACCATGAGATTTCCTGCAAGTGTTTTGCTGAAGCATGGGTGTACAATAAGAATTAATGGCACTTCTGTGCATCTTCTAAACAGCAGTGCGTTTCTCTCACATGTCAGGAACATGCATGATTGTGTGTGCATTCCCACTATGCAATAGTGTGAAACTAGCTTAAGGCATGAGACACTAGAGCTAGAGGATCCCTGACTCTGGTAACATTGGCAATTTGCTGTTGAATCTGGAGGCTAGGATGCCCACATCTGGGATCCCCTATTTTTGTCAAATCAGATTGAAGGTATCCATTCGCCTGGACAGCGAGTTTCTGTCCTTGAGATTATATGGTTTGCTTCCTCTATGGCAGCCACACTACTGGTGCCCCCTTGATGGCTGATGTAGACCAAATCTACAGCAATGTCTGACTACACCCTAATTTGGTGTCCCTTTAGAAGGGGGGGGGATTCAGTACTGAAAGTTGTTATTGGGGAGTCCATGTTCCTTGGACTGTTGGGGATTGGAAGACTCCTTCCCAGCCAGAGACTTGGGGGTCCGTTTTGATAAGTTTCCATTAACAGAGAAGGGAGGACTTCTCCACAGTTAGGGATGGGGGTGGTGATTTAACAAGATATGGAATTCCTTGAATGTCTGGACAGAAGCATAGGTTAATTCACAAGAAGGAATCTGCTTTTTCCAGGACAACAAGATGTTGAACTGGAGAGTTCTTGAATGGAATTGGCCAAATGGTACTGCCTCAAATGAGACTACCATTAGGCCTAGAACATTCATGGAAAATCTCAGATGTCTCTTAGATCTCAATTCTTGAGCATAGGCTCTTAAAGAGAGAACATGCTTTCATGGGAGAAAGACTTTCACTTGGGATGTATCAGGACCAGACCCATGTATTCCGGATGAAGGGAAGGCTGGAGAGCAGATTTGTTGAAATTGATTACACAGCTGAAGGCCTGGAGTATCTGAATTGTCTTGTGGACATTTTCTGACAACAGGAAGGAAGATGAGTCCTTAAGAAGAAGGCAATCTATACAGCTTGTGAATTGGATGCCCTGAGTTCTAATGTGGCCAAGCAAAAGGTGCTAAGACCTTTGTGAACACTCTAGAAACAAGGGAAAGACAGAGGGGCAATGCAACAAACAAAGCTTGTAGCCATAAGATTTGGCACGTGAATGGAACCATTCTGAAAATTTGTCTCTTGACCTGTTCTAGTGCAAGCACACAAAAAAAAAAAAAAAAACAGAACAGAAGGCAATTGCTGTATTGCCCTGTAATGACATGATCCTGAAATACAGAATCATGCTGTTTTTTTATTGCCCTAGACCAAGGGTCTCCAAACTTCCTAGACAAAGCACCAATTTACTGTCTTTCAGACTTTAGGAGGGCCGGACTGTGGCAATGCCCCATCTTTGGTGTCAGTGAGAGGAATTGTGCCCCAACAGCAGTGTCATTGGGTCCTATTGTTGGTGTCATTGGGAGAAATTGTGACCCATCGCTGGTGTCATTGGGAGCAATCGTGCCCCATAGTTGGTGTCATATGGAGGAATAGCGTCCCATCATTTGTGTCAGTAGGTGGAATCCCGCCATTGCCACATGGCAATGGCGGATTCCCCTGTGGGGTACTCATGGAATAAAGTGCTGAGTAAATGATAAGCATATCTGGGAGGAATATGCAGTAACCCAGGGTTAGACTGTCCTTCAACAAATCCAAAAGGTGAGAGGACATGCCTGTTTCCCTTTAACAGCACTAAGCAAAAGCGGCAGCAAAGTGTGAAACCAGTGGAGTGATATAACACCTGGTCATCCACTTGAGACTAAGTTCAGTGTTTGAGTTTTAGCACCAAATTTGAAAAGTTTATACTGCGATGTGAATACATTCCAAATGTCCCCATTTTTACAATAATGGTCAGAGATACAGGGTAACCATGTATTACTTGTTAATATACACTGGACTGTATATATTATTCAGGCTTTGCCAGTCACAGTGGGCATATGCATGAAGGGTTCTTCAGACACTGGGTTCAAAAAGGAATGGACCATGGTCCTGTATAGCACCCTGCTGTCAACACAATGTGTTGCACTAAGTGCCAAGGAGAGCGTCCATGTAAGATCTAGTGCCCACAGTGTGTGGTCTGGGTCCAACCAAAGAATCCTTCCATCGTGCGATATTGTTTCATTTATTGATGTAGTTACGTGACTGGTTGTGTCACTAATCACATTACTTCATCAGGTTTCTGATGAAGTCACATGATTAGTGACGCAACTAGTCGGACGAGAGACGGAAATGTGGTGACATCACTTCCGACACAAGCGCCATCTTGATACACCCATAGGAGTACACCCAGGAGTTCCTATGAGGATCTGTGAGCATTGTTTTCTCGTAACACATGTGAGTGACCATTTATAGTATTTTTTACATCAATAAATGAAACATATCACACGATGGAAGGATTTGTCTTCTTGTTTTATAAACACTGATGAGGAAGCTGAGGTACAATTAGATCATATGAAAACCATCAGGAGAGGTGATACCTGCAAGTTCTGAAGGGGGGTACCACCACTGTTTGTGATACCAAATCTGACGTGGAGGATTGAGCGGTTGGCTGTGCTTAATAGCAAAAAAGCTTTTTGACCCTGTGGGGTCGCTTCATGAAGGTGAGGGGGCAATCTTACCGGTGAAGGATTATACTTTTTGTTCACCTGCCAGATTTATATTTATCGCTGGAGGTTTCTATATATCCAGCCATATTGAAGATTACACAATTGTTTTTTTTTTTATTAATAATTGGTGGCACGTGTTTTTGTGGACTTTTTTATAAATTGATTAGGCTATGTGTTCATCATAGAGTGTCACTGGATTTTCATTTGTGGATTCACTCAATATTTGATTTAATTTTTTATTTTTTTTTGCTATTTATATAGCAGTATAGTCCCAAGTTTGGGGACTAGAGCACGACAATTTACACTTTGGTACATGTGGGCACTTGTTTAGTGGTGGTCGCACATTTATGTTGAAGGATTTATTATAGTCCTTGTAGACTGTTTTATAGTCAGGGTTAATTTATCCTGACCGTCATATTGTTTGTTTCTATAGGCACAATAGTGCCATTTGTCAGTTTATTTCCACTGCACCTTTGGGCATTCATTTATGCCAAGTGTTTTATCACGTGTGGTTTAGCACGTTTGTGATTTCACCCTGTTTAGGGACACAAGTGGGTTTATGTATTGGGTTTTTATGTGTTTTGCACATTTATATTTTATTTCATATGGTTTATCAAACATCGCTGTATAAGATTGTATAAAAATATGAAGAATTAAGTTTGTGATAATTATACACAGGAGGAATCACTAGGGATGTAATTGAAACCTCATTTTGATTTAATTATTTATACAAGTACAAGTGTGGGAGCGCAGCACCAATTTTGTTATAAAGGGGTGGGGTCACCGCATAATGTCGCTGGTGACCCCACCCCTTTATTTCCTTTTCCTTCTCGGAGCTATAGTAAAGGAAAAAAAAAGCCGGTAAACAATGCCAGTTTTTAACTCTAATTACTGGCTTTTTTTCCCCTTCACTATAGTTCTGCGAAGGAGCTGTCATTCTTACCCAGTGACATTACCCAGTGATCCTGCCTTTTTGTTTTCTTTTAGTGGCAGGGAGAATGACAGCTCCTTCTTGGAGCTATAGTGAAGGAAAAAAAAAAAAAAAGCCGGTAATTACATTTAAAAAACAGCAGTGACATATAGAAGCAGCCAGTGAGGGAGCCTGAGTGTATACACTGCTCCTCTCCTACCCCCTCCTTGCACACCCACCCCATAAACAGACATTTCAGTTTCAGGTTTCGGCCACGTGCATTCTGAATTTTTGGTATCGGTTTTGGCACCAGAATTTTTTCGGTACATCACTAAATGTAAAACAGCCATGATTAGAAGGGTCACTTTGAATAAATGTCAGCCCTGCCCCTGCCATTGTGGAGCATCTTGGGTAGATAGCAGTGTACAAATAGTGGGGCAGTGAGAAGCAGTGTAAGTACCAAGGTAGGAAAGATTTTTTCTCTTTGAGGACCCATATACTGGAGCTCTCCTTGGTGTGGGCAAGCAAGCAAGGAGAGGTGCAGAAATATGGGAGTATTTACATCCTTTAGTTATTGGATGTAGGCCTCTGGCAGTCCCCTGAAGATACTCAGCTCTCATCTCATATCACTCCTCATTTATACAACTAATGACTGTGCAATCACCTGGGACCATGTTGACTGACGCATGTAAATATTGAATTCACTGAGTGATAAAGTAAAGCAATGAAAAGGCTTCTGTCTCCTAACCCCTACTGGGAACATCTCCTGGTAACGGGTTGTGTCAGCATGGGCTGCTGTGGGACTCGTTGTAAAGCCTGTAGTGAATTTGTGGGAGGAATGCTGGAGAATACTGCTTAAACCAGACCATGTGTCTCTAAAGGGGTGAGCTCATGTGAAAGGGCAAGCAATAGAAGATCCAGAGCCCTCGGGTACCCCAATGATTAAAGGATCTCCATGTGCTCTGGGAGAACATGAATTGTCTGAAGTGGTGGTTACTGGATATACAAATACCATAACCTCCCTATACATTAGCTGGATACATAGGCACAGCATAACAAACTGGAAGGTGGAAACAAATGATGAAGTAAGAGGAGTTTAGCACCCTTCTAACATGCATAACACCCTTTATTCTCTTCTTCCCCTAACAGACCAAAGAATGCAGAATGCCCTTGCATGGGTGCTTTTGGATACAGAGGGAAGGGACTAAGCGTAAATTAAACTTTCGTTTGCGCATTTCCCCTTTTTCCTCTTATTCTAGGATACAACCCAAGCAATACGTATGAACAAAACCACAGGTTTCATATAGAGGCATGTGTCACAGTCTAAATATTAAACATTTCAGGGCCCATTACAGTTGGCAGCTGATCATAAATCACACAGCCTATTCCATTCTGCTAGTTGCTGCTGATTAGGAGTCGAGACATGCTGGTACATATAGCCATCAGTTTGCCTGCAATAGTGAAGTACATTAATAAAAAAAAAATAAAAAAAAAAAAGACCAATAGAGATGTAACACACTCAGCAGCAATTTACCTGATTTGCCTGTTCCATGAGAGATCTAGAACTGCGCCTGAATGACCTTCCTGTGTTCCCTCTGATGAGGCTCCCTGTGAACACAAACACAGTAGTCTTCTTACTCTTCAAGCAAAAGGATTAAGAACAGTTGTCTCAGAACTAACTACAAGCATCCATGTGGAGATGTTGAACATTTGAAGTTTGGTCTTAGTGTCTAGAACAGGGGCGGACTGACAACTCATGGGGCCCCTGGGCAATAGGGGATCATGGGGCCCCTGTGTCCTTGGCCAAACTCAAAAAAGCCTATGAAAAAGGTACCAGGGGCATCTCATGGGGCCCCCTACTGACCCTGGGCCCTCGGGCAGTGCCCGAGTTTCCAAATGGTCAGTCCGCCCCTGGTCTAGAACATATTCTGTCATGACAAGCCCAATTTGTGCCTTACCAAAAAAACAAAACTTAATAATAAATAAACACTTTAGTTTCAAATAAAGAGTTGTCACTAACACAGTGATAAGCGCCATACAAATGTCTATAATTTATTACATTAATGATAGTCGAAGACTGAAAAAAGACATGTAAACATTTAAAAAAAAAACTAGAAACCTCTATATCCTAAATATATCGCACAATATGATAATAAATGTATACATATCTATAGCCCTTGTTAGGTGAATCTTATTCCCCCCTTCTTATAGACCTAGTCATGTATAATGGACATGAACTATTTAATCTAAATAAAGTACATACAGATAATAATCTGTAATCATATCATACATTCTATGTTTAATTTCTAACCGCTTGCCGACCCGACGCAGAGTTTTTACTGTGGCAGGGCGGCACCTGTACGCACAGCACCGTCTTTTAACGCCGCTGTGCAAAACAGGTAGGGGGCACGCGCGAGGCGAGTGCCCACCCTACCCGTCCTGCCGATCGTGGTAGCGGGTGTCTATCACCAGTTCCCGGCGGGTGATTTCCGCCGGGTGCCGGCGATTACAAGTAATCACTGACAGATAGCATGGCTGCAGTGTTTACATTGCAGCTCTACTATCTGTCAGTTCAGAGCACACTGAACCTGAGAGAAGACTTTATCTCTTGGGATCAGCGTGTTCCTGTGAAGTACACACCTCTACCCACTAGTAAAACACTCCCCCTCACACAGTTAACCCTTTCATTACCTAATAAAAGTTAACCCCTTAATCCCCAGTGCCATTAGTACAGTGTCAGTGTTTTTTTTTTTTTTGCACTGATCACTGTATTGGTGTCACTGGGGATGTCAGTGACCCCAAGTCAGTTCCCCCCCAGTGTCAAAATGTCCGCCGCAGTCCCACCATAAGTCGCTGATCACTGTCATAAATCGATGATCACTGCCATAAGTCGCTGATTGTCCCCATTATTATTATAATAAAAAAAAAAATCTCAGTATCTTTCCCGCCATTTGTAGACGCTATAACTTTCACGAAAACCAATTAATTTACACGTATTGGGATTTTTTTTAAGCAAAGACATGTCACAGAATACATTTTTGCAGAAATTTATGACTAAATTTGATTTTTACATTTTTTTTACTGGACATGTTTTACAGCAAATGTCCAAAATATTGTTTTTTTTTCTCAAAATTGTCAGCCTTTTTTTTTTATAGCGCAAAATATAAAAACCGCACAGGCAATCAAATACCACCGAAAGAAAGCTCAATTTGTGGGAAAAAAAGGATGTAAATTTCATTTATGTATCATATTGCATGACCGTGCAATTGTCCGTTAAACTAGCGCAGCGCTGTATAGCAAAAAAATGGCATAAATTGCAGTATCTATACCATAGTTTGTAGACGCTAGAACTTTCACACAAAGCAATCAATATACACTTATTGGGATTTTTTTTTTACCAAAAACATGTAGCAGAATACATTTTGGCCTAAATTTATAACTAACTTTGAGTTTACTATATATTTTTTATAGCTGAAAGTAAAAAATATTGTTTTTCTTCAAACTTTTTGTATTTTTTTGTTCATAGCGTGAAAAATAAAAAGCGCACAGGTGATCAAATACCACCGAAAGAAAGCTCTATTTGTGTGAAAAAAAGGACGTAAATTTCGTTTGGGTGCAGCATTGCATGACCACACAATTATCAGTTGAATCAGTGCAGCGCCGAGTAGCAAAAAGAGGCCTGGTCAGGAAGGGGGGTAAATCCTCAGGAGGGCAAGTGGTTAATAGAACAGGGAAGGGTTAGACCTGTCAGGTATTTACTGTAGAGGGAGCACAGACATAAAAACTTTTAAACCAGCTAAATACATTTTAGGTGCATAAAAAGTATCCAAAGTAAGTAGGTTCTCTTTAGAAAGTAGCAGCAGCCTGAATAGGAAAGCCAGTCCCCTGCCAGCATGCTGCAAGGAAGGATCCTTGCTCTTTGTGTGGAGACAGTGGTCTCTGCCAATGCCTAGAACACCCCCTTCCCCCTCAAGCCAAAGATATAACATTGTAATCAGCAAAGCGCATTCTCCCTGTGGATTGGAGAGCCCTGGCTTTGACACAGCATGGGGTGTGTCAGGCTTCTACAGAGAGACCTCTACTTCCACACAGAAAACAAAGATTTTTTCTACAGCATGCTGGCAGGGGACAGGCTTTTCAATTCAGGCTGTGGCTGCTTTTCAGGGATGCAACAGTGCCGATACCGAGTATTTTCATACTTTTCATGAGTACTCATGAAAATGCTCCTGATACTGAAAGCAGATACTTTGCGGTGTGATTTGTGTCAATACAAAATGCAAATTGAACCACAGAGAATAGAATGCGATTTGAACAGGAATGAGATTCCTGTCCATATCACATGCAGTTTCCCTACTTCTCCTGTGTGAACTTAGGTTTGTCATAGCCTGAGTTCACACAGAAGCGTTGTGGGAATCCTCCCTGCACTGATCAAATGCTGAGCAGAGAGTGGGCGAGTGGGGATGAACACCAAGAAGGCTGATGCTCTGGATTTTCAGCTGTAGGAGAGGAAAGAAATTCCTGCAGCTTTCTCTCCTCTCCTTGCAGGGACGACGGTTCAGACTATAGGGCTTTTGATTGGTCAGCACCATCACATGGACGGTGCTGACCAATCAGAAGCTGTCTAGTCATCCCTGCATGGGGATTTCAAATCCCCAGACCTGTGAAGCAGCTTTCTCTACTCTCCTTGTAGGGATGACAGTACAGCTACATGGGTTTTAATTACCCACGGCTTCCTCTCCTCTCCTACAGCTTAGAATCCAGAGTGTCTGCCTCCATCTGCCACCAAGATATACATCCCCACACGTTCTTTTCTCCCACTCTTTGCCGCAGGAAATCTCCCTGCACCGCTCCTGTGTGAACTCAGGCTAATACAAGCCTGGGTTCACACAGGAGCAGTGGGAAAACCGCATGCGATTTGGACAGGAATCACATGCTATTCTTTCTGGTGCAACTTCTACATCCAAACATTTTGTATGGATGCAAATCGCACCGCAAAGAATCGGTACTCGTCGATCAAAAAAGAATATCCCTACTGCTTTTAAAAGAAAAAACATACTGTAAGATTTTGCACACCTTTTGTTTTGTGAAGCCTGCAATGTATTTAGCTGATCTATACTGAAAGTTTAGTTTGGATTTAAATGTACCCAATGGGGACTTCAATACAATCCTGACAAAGGATCTAATAATTTCCCACGTTCTCTGTCCTAAGCAAGAAAAAGAATTGTCAGGTACTGGCCCTCAATATAGCAATGCAAGAGGTATGAGGATGTGCAAACTGTAGAAGCCAATGGCCAAAGTTCAACTTTCATCACTTTAGAGCAGTCAGAATACTAAAACACTTGTGGCTTACAACAATTTGCACATTGCTCTCTGCTTTATTATACAAGTCCCCATTAGAATCTGAAACAAAGACAATATATTAAAAAGAAATAAAAGTATATTCTTGTAGGTCAGAACAAAATAAAATCCCCCAAATGTCAGAATTTCTGATGAGCCCAGGTTGCTCACTAAAGATCATTTCCCTGTGTAGCAATTGATGGTCTTATAATCCCCCCCTCCCAGTAAATTCAGCAATGTATAAATAACCAACCGCTGCTGCACGGCCTGACACTTTCCTCCAATCTGTTTCTCATCAACTACAGTAACCACATTGGCATTTATTGGTGATATGGCAATCCCCTTCCATTAACCGCAGGATGTAACTGGCCCACGATGGGTTATATCTGGAAAAAAAAAACCTATTCTTAGAATATTACCTTCTTCCCTTTCTTTTTCTTCTTTTTAATTTGTTTGCTTCCCAGGGAGAACACAGGCTCCAAGCAGTCAACCAGATCGAGGTCCCACACGTCAATGACAGGGGTCATGTTACCGACAGCAACGTAGTTTCCTGGTAAAATTCAAGTCAGCAGAACACAAATAATGAGGAGGTTTTAAGTGGAACTGTGTTGGGAGAGAACTGTCATCTACACAGAACAAAGCTGTACTGTTCCTAAACTGACGAGAATTTAAAGAAGAACCATGTTAAAGTGAACCTTTAGACTCATTTTGCCATACAAGTACTCCCCAGGTCGATAGAGTAGGCTCTCCAAGTGCCTACTCACCTGTGTCTGAGTATGCCCAAAGCTCATGTACTGTATTATGCAAATACTGAGCACAGCTTCTGTCGTTGAAACTTGATTTCCTTCTTCCTATTGCATAGTGTAACTGAGAATCACATTTGTTAGCCAACAGAAGACATGAGATGGTCCTTGTATTGTGCCAACATAGACCACAGCTTCCAACAACTGGATTTTGGGAATACCTAGGTACTCAACATATAAAGAGCAAGATCGTAGGCACAAATACCTAAAAGAGAATTGGGACGCCCCTCCAAATCATTGGATTCAGGTGTTCCAATCACCTCCATGGCCACAGGTGCAAAAAATCAAGCAGAAATATATATCAGTCCCCTGCACTCGAGTGATGTACAAAGATGCAACTGTGACACATCCGTGTTTCAAATATCAGCACTGGCCTTGCTGCCCTCTAAGGGTTGGGGGAAACCCGGAGGAACCAATTGCAAAAACAAAGGGCTCAGAGAGAGGAGACCACTCCTCGAAATACGTTAGCTTTAAGAGGGTCCTCATGAATCTGGGAGCTGACCCTGTGTACTGGTCACATTGTATTTGACACGCTTTTGTTTCTACAATGTTTGTGGGTATATTTTGTTTTGGATCAATAAAGCTATCACCTTAGATAATGCATAAGGCCGGTACGCCCCCTGCTTTCCTTTGTAAAAAATCAAGAACCTAGGCATGTAGACTGCTTTTACAATCATCTTTTAAAGAATGGTTCGCTCTCAAGAGCTCAGTGAATTCAAGCGTGGTACCGTGATAGGTTGCCAGCTGTGCAATAAGTCAATGCGTGAAATTTCCTTGCTACTAAATATTCCATGGTCAACTGTTAGCGGTGTTATAACAAAGTGACAGCAACTGGGAACAACAGCAACTCATGTAAAAAGACAGAGCAGGGGCAACAAGCTAAAGCGCACAGTGCGCAGACGTCGCCAACTGTCTGCAGAGTCAATAGCTAAAGACCTCCAAACTTTGTGTGGCCTTCAGATTAGCACAACAGTGCATAGAAAGGTTCATGGAATGGGTTTCCATGGTCAAGCTGCAACCCAATGCAGCAGTGTAAAGCACGCCGCCACTGGACTCTAGAGTAGTGGAGATGTGTTCTCTGGAGTGACAAATCATGCTTCTCTGTCTCGCAATCCGATGTATGTGTCTGGATTTGGCGGTTGCCAGGAGAACCTTACTCGATTGACTGCATTGTGCCGAGTGTAATGTTTGGTGGAGGGGGATTATGGTGTGGGGTTTGTTGTTTTTTCAGGGGTTGGGCTTGGCCCTTTAGTTCCAGTGATGGGAACTCTTAAGGCGTCAGCATACCAAGACATTTTGGCCAATTTCATGCTCCAAACTTTGTGGGAACAGTTTGGGGATGACCCCTTCCTGTTCCAACATGACTGCGCACCAGTGCACAAAGCAAGGTCCACAAAGACATGGAAGAGCGAGTTTGGGGTGGAAGAACTTGACTGGCCTGCACAGAGTCCTGACCTCAACCCAATAGAACACCTTTAGGATGAATTAGAGTGGAGACTGTGAGCCAGGCCTATTCGTCCGACATCAGTGTCTGACCTCACAAATGTGCTTCTGGAAGAATGGTCAAACATTCCCATAGACACCCTCCTAAACCTTGTGGACAGCCTTCCCAGAGGAGTTGAAGCTGTTATAGCTGCAAAGGGTGGGTCAACTCAGTACTGAACCCTACGGACTAAGACTGGGATGCCATTAAAGTTCATGTGCGTGTAAAGGCAGGCCGACCAATACATATATATATATATATATATATATAGACACACACACACACACACACACACATATATATATACACACACATACATATATACAAATTCTATTTAAGTGTCACAAAGATTAAATATTTTGTTATTCAGTGTAACTCATGGATGGCATTGTGTCTCAAGGCTCTTTTGATCACTGAAAATAATCTCGGACACCTGTGATAATTAGATTGGCAGGTGAGCCCAATTTAAGGAAAAACTACTAAAGGAGGGTGTTCCACATTATTAGGCAGAGCACCATTTTCAAGCAATATGGGGAAGAAAAAGGATCTCTCTGCTGCCGAAAAGAGTGAAATACTTCAATGCCTTGGACGAGGTATGAAAACATTAGATATTTCATTAAAACTTAAGCGTGATCATCGCACTATTAAGAGATTTGTGGCTGATTCAGAGCACAGACAGATTTGTGCAGATAAAGGCACATTGAGGAAGATTTCTGCCAGATCCATGCATCGGATCAAGAGAGCACCTGCTAAAATACCATTACATAGCAGCAAACAGATATTTGAAGCTGCTGGTGCCTCTGGAGTCCCACGGACATCAAAGTGTAGAGTCCTCCAGAGTCTTGCAACTGTGCATAAACCTTCTATTCGGCCACCACTAACCAATGCTCACAAGCAGAAACGGCTGCATTGGGCAAAAAAATACATGAAGACTAATTTTCAAACAGTCCTGTTCACTGATGAGTGCCGTGCAAACCTGGATGGTCCAGATGGATGGAGTAGTGGATGGCTGGTGGACGGCCACCCTGTTCCAACAAGGCTGCAACGTCAGCAAGGCGGTGGTGGAGTCATGTTTTGGGCTGGAATCATGGGAACAGAGCTGGTCGGCCCCTTTAGGGTCCCCGAAGGTGTAAAGATGACCTCTGCAAAGTATGTGGAGTTTACGACTGACCACTTTCTTCCCTGGTACAGAAGGAAGAACTATGCTTTCCATAATAAAATCATCTTCATGCATGACAATGCACCATCTCATGCTGCAAAGAATACCTCTGCATCAATGGCTGCTATGGGGATAAAAGGAGAGAAAGTCATGGTGTGGCCTCCATCCTCCCCTGACCTCAATCCTATTGAGAACCTTTGGAGCATCCTCAAGCAAAAGATCTATGAGGGTGGGAGGCAGTTTACATCCAAACAGCAGCTCTGGGAGGCTATTCTGACATCTTGCAAACAAATTCAAGCAGAAACTGTCCAAAAACTCACAAGTTCAATGGATGCAAGACTTGTGAAGCTGCTATCAAATAAGGGGTCCTATGTTACATGATCTGTTAAAATGTTTAAAAAGTTAAAACGTTGTTAAAAGTTTGATTGAAATAGCTTTTGATTTCAGTAAATATGCTGCAAACACAACAAATGACAATTTTCAGTTCTTTACAACCTATAAAGTGTTTTGAAACTTACTGTGCATAATAATTTGGAACAGTGCATTGTACGTTTGTTATGTTTAACAAAAATCCTGTTATCATTAGGAGGTTTGTTCAATACAATTTGAATTGTACTCTTAATAGTTGATAACATGAGAATAATGCTGACTGTTATTTACATCATTTAGGTAAATGAGAAAAATACCATTTGCATAATTTAGAACAGGGTGTATAATATATATATATATATATATATATATATATATATATATATATATATATATATATATATATATATATATACACACACACACACACACACACACACACACACACAGTCAGGTTCATAAATATTGGGACATCGACACAAACACTTTTGGCTCTATACACCACCACAATGGATTTGAAATGAAACTAACAATATGTGCTTTAACTGCAGACTGTCAGCTTTAATTTGAGGGTATTTACATCCAAATCAGGTGAACGGTGTAGGAATTACAACAGTTTGCATATGTGCCTCCCACTTGTTAAGGGACCAAAAGTAATGGGACAGAATAATAATCATAAATCAAACTTTCACTTTTTATTACTTGGTTGCAAATCCTTTGCAGTCAATTACGGCCTGAAGTCTGGAACGCATAGACATCACCAGAAGCTGGGTTTCATCCCTGGTGATGCTCTGCCAGGCCTCTACTGCAACTGTCTTCAGTTCCTGCTTGTCCTTGGGGCATTTTCCCTTCAGTTTTGTCTTCAGCAAGTGAAATGCATGCTCAATCGGATTCAGGTCAGGTGATTGACTTGGCCATAACATTCCTCTAATTTCCCTTAAAAAACTCATTGGTTGCTTCTGCAGTATGCTTTGGGTCTTTGTCCATCTGCACTGCGAAGCGGCATCCAATGAGTTCTGAAGCATTTGGCTGAATATGAGCAGATAATATTGCCCGAAACACTTCAGAATTCTTCCTGCTGCTTTTGTCAGCAGTCACATCATCAATAAATACAAGAGAACCAGTTCCATTGGCAGCCATACATGCCCACGTCATGACACTACCACCACCATGCTTCACTGATGAGGTGGTATGCTTAGGATCATGAGCAGTTCCTTTCCTTCTCCATACTCTTCTCTTCCCATCACTCTGGTACAAGTTGATCTTGGTCTCATCTGTCCATAGGATGTTGTTCCAGAACTGTGAAGGCTTTTTTAAATGTTGTTTGGCAAACTCTAATCTGGCCTTCCTGTTTTTGAGGCTCACCAATGGTTTACATCTCCCTCTATATTCACTCTGGTGAAGTCTGCTCTTGATTGTTGACTTTGACACACATACACCTACCTCCTGGAGAGTGTTCTTGATCTGGCCAACTGTTGTGAAGGGTGTTTTCTTCACCAGGGAAAGAATTCTTTGGTCATCCACCACAGTTGTTTTCCATGGTCTTGGTGTTGCTGAGCTCACTGATGCGTTCCTTCTTTTTAAGAATGTTCCAAACAGTTATTTTGGCCACGCCTAATGTTTTTGCCATCTCTCTGATGGGTTTTTTCAACCTAATGATGGCTTGCTTCACTGATAGTGACAGCTCTTTGGATCTCATCTTGAGAGTTGACAGCAACAGATTCCAAATGCAAATAGCACACTTGAAATGAACTCTGGACCTTTTATCTGCTCATTGTAATTGAGATAATGAGGGAATAACACACACCTGGCCATGGAACAGCTGAGAAACCAATTGTCCCATTACTTTTGGTCCCTTAACAAGTGGGAGACACATATGTTGTAATTCCTACACCGTTCACCTGATTTGGATGTAAATACTCTCAAATTTAAGCTGACAGTCTGCAGTTAAAGCACATCTTGTTTGTTTCATTTCAAATCCATTGTGGTGGTGTATAGAGCCAAAAATGTTAGAATTGTGTCGATATCCCAATATTTATGGACCTGACTGTGTGTGTATATATATATATATATATATATATATATATATATATATATATATATATATATATATATATAATTTTTTTTTTTATTAATTCTTTTATTCAAGAAGTGCAAGTACCTGAATTCAAATTATTAATAGTGGACCAACTCAATAGTGAACCCTACGGACTTTTGGCAATATAGTGTACGTTGTACTAGTCAAATTGTAAATATACCGAATAGACTGGGAATCATGGGCATATGTTGCACATATACAGCTTCACTTATCCCAAATTATTACTCTAAAATCAGAAGACAAGCATAGGTAATCTGATTAAAACCAAATCCAATTTGTTTTTGGGTGACTTGTACAATTTTTGCTTGCAGCTTTTTTATATGCACATATTTTTATAACTGGTAAGCAGAATCACTTTACACAAAAGGGTCCTATCACATGGGCGTTTCATGTTTTTCATCAGTTCAGTCAGTTTTTTTCCTTTCAAAATCGGAGCTAAACGGATCAAGGCTTCACTTTTTACCTTCTGTTTTCATCTCTGTTTATATCTGTGTTTGATCCGGTTTTTTGTCTGGTTTGTTTCTTTGTATGGAAGAAAAATAGGGGTTTCTTCCGTTCTAAAAACCCAATGTTAACGGATGCAGACATTAATGGAAGTAAACAGATGATCATTCATTTACATCCTCTAGTCCACAGAAATACATGGGTGTCAGTTTTTCACATGAAAAGGAACATAAGGAACACCCATGTGAAAGGACCCAAAATCTGTTTAGTTGTAATCCGACTCTCAGTTATTGTATCGGTCAGTTCTTTAAGCACCATGTATGATAAACTTCAGAGGCTTTTCATAGAATTTTCTTTTATAATATTTTTACGAGGTACGTCAAAATGATTTTCCTCAATCCTCCCAAATTGCTCAGTTTAGGATTGGTATTGCAGAATGCAATAATACGTGTGCATAGCAAATTTGTACGACTAATGTAGAAAAGAGCTAATTAACCTACCAGAATGTCTTTGAAAATGGGGAAGAAACAAGAGTACTCGAAAGAAACCCATGAGGACATAGAGAGAACATGCAAACTCCATGCAGCAGCTTTATATATAAATTGAACAAAACACATACAAGAGTTTGATGAAACCTCAGCATTTCTAATAACTGGATTTTTTCCACATACTTACCTGTAAAATCAATTTCTTGGACTACATCACGGCACACAGAGCAGGCTATTCATGACTACATGGGTTATAGGCCACCTATAGGTGAATTACCTCCCCTATACAACCCCTCCTCCACAGGAAGTACTTCAGTTTTCGTAGCAAGCAATGAAATTCCATAAAGGGGCAGGACCTCTGTGTCCCGTGATGTACTCCAAGAAATTAATTTTACAGGTAAGTATGTAGAAAAAAATCCAGTTTTCTTTATCGTACATCACAGGACACAGAGCAAGCTATTCATGAATATGTGGGATGTTCCAAAGCAATAAAAAATTTGAGGGGAGGGCGACACTATGATAGCCACCGTCAATAATCCCTCAGAACCTACTCAGCCATCTGTAAAACACTGAAGCCAAAAGCAGAATCCTCTGTGGCTCTGACATCCACCTGGAAGAACCCTGTGAATGTGTGAACCGAAGACCATGTAGCGGCCTTGCAAACCTGAGCCACTGACGCCTGATAACGATTGCTCAAGATGCCCCCACACTCCTGGTAGAGTGTGCCTTTACCCGAAAGGGTGGTACCTTACCTTTCAAACCATAGACTTGAATGATCAACAGGTAGATCCAATGTGAAATAGTCGCCTTGGATGCTGCCTGCCCCTTTCTAGGCCCCTCTGGCAGCACAGAGCATCTGACCTCCTGACCCATGCTGTCATCTTCAAGAAGATCCTTACGGCTTGTACCACATCCAAACTATGCAGAGGTCTTTCTCTTGTTGACTGAGGCCTAGGAGAGAAAGAAGGCAGAACTACGTCCGGACTAAGATGCAAATACAGAAATGGTTCTCGGAAAGATAGAGCTGCAAGCTCCGACAACCTTCTTGCAGAAGTGATTGCCACTAGAAACAAAACCAGAGTCAATAGGAGTAGTGGAATCTCTCTATTTGGTTAGAATGGTGGTGTTTGCAAAACCTCCAAAACCAAGTTCAGGTCCCAAGGACACAAAAGGCAGCCTGACAGGTGTAGCATCACTTCTTGTAAAAAAGTGCAGACCAAAGAGTGAGATGCAATGGGCCTCTGGAAAAAGATAGTTAATACTGAAACCTGGCCCTTATTAGTACCAACAGCTAATTTCTTCTGCAACCCTGCTTGAAGAAACAACAGAATTCTACCAATCGCATACTTTCATGGGCGCCATTTGTGAACCTCACACCAGGAAATGCAAGTCTTCCAGGTTCTGTAATAAATGTTCCTAGAAAATGACCTTACTAGCACCCAACATGATGGGGATGACAGAATCCAACACTCCCCTATCCTTCAGGATCTGTGTTTCAATAGCCATGCCGTCAAATTTAGTGACTGTAAAGCTGGGTGCAATATTGGACCTTGATACAACAGGTCAGGCCAATACGGCAGGGATCACGGCCCGTCCACTGCCATCTTCACTACTGTCTACGTACCAGGCCCTCCTGGACCATGCCGGAGCAATCAATATCACCGGAATAGACTCCTCCTGAATCCTGCGTAAGAGACGCGGCAGCAGCTGGATCTGAGGAAAATCGGTGAAAACCGCTTTCAAGGAATCACTAAGGCATCTATCCCTGCCAGGTCCCTTACTCTGGACACAAAAAGATCGGCCTTGTTGTTGAACCTCGGTGCCAACAGATCTACATCCGGGAAACCCCATCGCTGGCAGATATCCTTGAAAACATTGTGATGCAAAGCCCATTCCCTGGATTCAACTGTCGGCAGCTGAGCTAATCCGGCTGCCAAATTTCCACACCTGGAATGAACACTGCTGACAATCACTCTGCCCAGGTCAGAATGTAGTTCACCTCCTTCTGAGCTCCTCAACTCCTGGTACTGCCCTGGTGGTTGATGTATGCCACTGCTGTGGCATTGTTGGACTGAATCCTTACAGGCCAACCATGAAGCCTAGATGTCCAATACTTCAGAGCCAGCTTCACTGCTCAAACTTCCAGGACACTGATGGGAAGAACCCTTTCCCGTGGAAGCCATGTTCCTTGAACTCTGGCCTCCTTCAGAACGGCCCCCCAACCTGAAAGGCTGGCATCGGTGGTTAACTTCCACACCACTGGCCAAATTGTGAGTCATCAACCAATTTAGGCTTTGCAGCACCTCTGGAGACAGATTCAGTAATCCAGGGCCAGAATAGTCTTGTTACAAACAGACAGAATGTACCTTTACAGCAGAAGGGAGGGTGGGGTGGAAGGAAGGGAGGGAGCGGTGGAAGGAAGGGAGGGAGCGGTGGAAAGAAGGGAGGGAGCGGTGGAAGGAAGGGTGGAAGGAAGGGAGGGAAAGGTGGAAGGAAGGAAGGAAGGGAGCACTCACATGCTCAGTCAGATGCATCAGAGCTGTCAGCTGCTCTGTGTTCAATTACCCGTCCACACTACAGTCCGTGCAGTTTCAGAGGATGTGCGGGCGGGAAATAGAACACAGAGCAGCTTTTGACTAAGTCGTAATGACGAAACGTGTCAGTAAGTGACGTCAGACGCAAAGCCAGACGTTGTGCGGTGGCCATTTTGGAAGAGGTCCGGTCCTTTGAATTTGTACCAATGCTGATGTACATACTACAATTGTAAGCGCTTTTTCATTTAATAAATTCTTAATACCTTAATATTTTACACGATGGCTGCCTGTTCTCTTTGATTTATATATTGTGACGGGAAAGATCAGAGTGACATTAGTTGAAGAGGACCCCAATTGTTTACAGCCTGTTCCCCGTGCAGTTGGGTAAGGTGCATGGACTGTATGGTGGTGGAGTATCCATGATTCACGAGATTTGTGGTCAGTGGTCTAGTAACAAGGGAGCACTGTGTGGCACGTTTTGAAGTTATTTATAACATTACATAATATGTAATTCAATCTCTTGGAGGAAATGATTGTCCATGAGGAAGAATTTTGGAGGAAGCATTCAAGTCTTGGGAATTTATGTTTGGACGAGCAATCTACATCTAGAGGGTAAGTGTAGGAATTACAGACACAAGACGTATATTAAACACTTGGTGGAGTTTTTGTTGGTTATGAGCACTTTAATGTGAGTGGTTTGTAGTTTATTTTTACTGTGTGGCAAAGATAATGCACTATGTGCAGTTTATATATGTTTCTTGAGAATTAAAGAGGAAGAAGAGGTCACCATTTTCAAGATTTATCAATTGAGAATATACAAGTCTTGGAGAATTAAGAAGTCATGTGGGGGTACTGATTGAGGACTTTCCATTTGATCGGACACTGAGATATTTACTATTTAACCGGGGGGACTTCTTGGTGACCAGGGGTTATGCACATTATTGTATATGCTAGAATTGCATAATTTGGGGTTTAGTTGGTTCATTTTGCACACTTTAGGAGAATGGCTAGGATATGGTGCAATGTCCTCTGAGAGGTACCTCTTAGCATAAGCAATAGGTTAATATCTCTGTGTAGCAGCTTTTAAAGGGACAAACGTCAGTCCTATCTCTACAGCCGGCTAGCGTTGGGGCCTACCTGTATAGTCCTAGTGAGGCCTGCAGGCAGCATTAAGATTATTAGATGGTTTGCTAAAGGGCTCAGTCTCTCACTCTCTAGTAGCATATAGTAAATCCCCATGGCAGCAACTCACCATACTGTCACACCCAACACATATTCTACTCTCTGCTCTGCACCCAGGTGACTCTGGCTGTTGGCACATCTAGACTCAGCAGTGCGGATCCTGCTCAGACTGCCTTTATTCTTCAATCTCCTTCTGGGAAATGCAGTTCAAAAGCTCTTGATTACAGTAGAGTCGGCCTCCTCTGGACTACAGTTCCCACAGTGCAGTGCTGCCTGACTCAGTCTATTGAGCTCTTCCTTAACAGCTCCCTCTTCTTGCAGATATAGCTATTAACCAGTTCAGCACTGCAGTGCAGCAGCTACAGAAAGCCAAGCACCTTTTAATTATTAAAATTTTTAACTATTTCTGGTATCATGACAGATGCTATGGTCACCAACAATATATAGTTAGGCTGAAGGGGTCGAATCCAAAAACAACACTTTCCTTTGTACAAGGAACAGTGTGGCTCAGCAGTGCACCTCTTTGCAAATTTTGAATCGAACACTTGAGCTGAGGAAAAAAATCTGATCATACTTTTATACGCAACAAAATTCTCTCATATTCAGACAAGAGTCAGCTTCCTCATATCCATTTCTAGAGTATTTCTTTAATACAAATAAAAAGCATTCATTAATCCCACAGAGCAATTTCTATGACACAAGAGCTCTTTGTGAGAACCGCAAACTGGTGCTCCCGTCATCTATCATACCTGCCTGCTTATGAACAAATCTTGCTGATGACACCGCTATAATAGACTGCAACAGACATCCAGTTTACTTAAAGGGCACCTGTAGTTTATTCATTAAGGGGAGAAAAAAAAGATTTAAAAAGGAAGACAAGTGTCTGTTTTATCTTGCTTCAACCCCTTGGCACGAAGAGTATGCATAAATGCGGCCCCACCATGATGGGCTTTATTTCCGTTGGGCCTTTAATGCCCTAATGCAAACTAGAAGAATGCCTGTCTCTTGAAGAGTTCTACTACAATATAATCCTCTGAATATACCTGTCTGTGGTGATAATGTGTGTACAGATGTCTATTTTTCATAACTAACTGCTAACCTTGTGGAAGTTTCCGACTCTTCGGTAAAAGTTGGTGGTGATAGCTTAAAGCGGTAATTGCTTAGCTAACTAAACCCAGTAACAATCGCTCTTAGTCTGCTGAACACCTAGATTGTGGTTCCACAAGCTGGAAAATCTGTGTGCAGTGTAGGGTTGAGAGTGCCATTGTTCTGTAAGTGAAAGGCGGGGTAAGATTGACCAGTCTTTTTTCACAAGCTAGTGAAGACAGCGATGGTCGGACACCCGCGTCCGTCACAAAATCAAGGGAAGCAATTTGTTTCAGCACACATCTCATTTCATGTCCAGTAATTCTAAGACTAAAAATTCACCAATGGTTACTTTCGTGCCTCATTCTATTCCCAAAGGATGTTTGTACAATAGGCTGGACAGCATAGTCACAAAATTACACACCTCAGCTTTTGCAAGTCCATTTAAGTACACACAGGACCAACATTAGAAATTATGGGGCCTCATACTGCCTACCAGAGCCCCCTCTACTGGAGGAGTTGTCATGGCAGAGTGCTTCACCAATAAGTAAGCCAGCAGAAATTCGTGCTGTCAGGAATCGCATTCTGCATCAAGCAAGTATTAAGCACAGGAGCCACCATTAGTAATCACAGGGGCTCATACAATCTACCTAATGGGGCACCATGTAGCCTGACAGGGCATTGCTCACAGGAAGTCCCTGCAGGGCTAGGCTGGTCTAACAGGGTCTAGGCCCAGGGTGGGAGTGCTGCCTATACCCTGCTATTGGTGGCTCTGTATACACAGTTGTGAAGGTTATTAGTAGCATATCCATATAATATATTTCTTTTTTGGTACAGTGCAAATCCAAATGAAAAAAGTGTAATCTGTATACTATAGGATAAAGGTATACAGTCTAAGAACTATTTGCACTTACTACAGATACAAATGAAATCTTTTTAAACCTAAGCTAAAAGAAATTTTAGAGCTATCATTGTTGATCACTAGAAATGTGGCTTGTTAGCGGTCATGTAGACTTCAGAACATCCTCAGCCAATAACCCTGAACAAACAGGGTTAGCAAAGGTTTCTTTCATTTTTTTTTTTATTACATCTTTTTTAATTTTTTTTTCCAATGCTTAAAACAACATTCATTCATAGTTATCAAATAAGAAATACAAACCATTCCCCT